>NC_092239.1:2070819-2235819 GCF_036320965.1 Panulirus ornatus
GGAAGCCTGAACATAATCACTCTACTACACATGACATCCAACCTAGTAGATTGACAATCCTATTAGCCTAGGAAGAGAATGAAGCAATGGGTTTTGCCCTACATATAGAGTGATTTACTATTTTTTTTTTCTTTGTAGTTTATCATTTGGAATCAGAAAACAGATAGTGAGTCTAAGGTACTTAATTTGTTGAGTTTTAATGGAGTGAGCAAGGGGACATTTACTGTCCCAGCAACACTTAGCTCACTTCACATGGACAATTGTCCTTTGCTTGTTGGCCAAGAGGGCCTGAATTGGAGTGCTGTGATCAGTTGGAGGACCAGCATAACAGAATTTTGATATAATCTTTTAATACCTATTTAGGTACCCCCCAGTTGTATGAATAGGGCACTGCACATAAAGGTCATGGGCTCTTGATGTACGTCCAGAGTAAAACCTAGATAAGGCTTCAAAAGTGTGTAAATTCAGATTGCTTTTTTCTGATATGGGAGAATCTCTTAGATTCAGAAACCATTATTTTATACTTAGACTGTAGATAGCTGTAGAAGTAGTCATTGCATCTACTCCCTGCATACATTGAGTGTGTCTTCATACTGGGACATTCATTTACCTTAGCTTGATAAGATAGAGCTAGGGATAAGATGGTGGATTAGGTAGAATTTTTGTGCCTCTAATTTGCCTGCTTTGTTTATAGTAGTTGTGAATGGTTTAGCTTAGGCAGCTTGATTTCCCTGTTAGCTGAATTTGGGATCATCTCTTGTATAGAAAGGCTGACCATTTTATTTAGTGTGGTATCAAAATGGTATTTTTTGCTTTAAATAATGAAAGTGGTTTTAACAAATGTCTTTGTTGTCGTTTCCCTTTAAGTACGGAAAAAGTCTCTTAATTTAAAGAAAAGAAATCTGATTAGCATCCTTAAGACCTGACTTTTTATTACTGAGATTAGCATGATTAGACAAAGTTGTTAATCTTTTGTTAGTAGTGTGTTGCGTGTTTTCTTCTTAGAATATTATCTTATCATATAATGATAGCATCAGTATGCCTACACTTTAAGGGTATAGTAACAATTTTACTAAAAGGACAGAGTTTCAGCCTTAAGGATGCCAAGCTCAGCCTTAGCAGTATTTTGTATCCTGAGAAAACCATTGGAGTAGCTGTATAGCAAGTCTTTTCAAGGAAATTGTGCATCTCTTTCCTTTGTTAGCCGGTAGAGTTGGGGATTGCTAGGACCTAAGTTCTGCATAATCTATTATTGCATTGCATGCATGTATTCACTTGAGCCAGCCCATATGAATAGGAATGGAACAATTGATGATAGAAAAGTAATGTTTTTCAAATGTTGATAATTGTGGCAGTATTGATAATGATAAATGATGATTATTATTAAATATGAATATCATTTTGATTATGGTGATACTAATGAAAAGGTGATGATGATTTTGACAACAGCAACAACAACAGATGCAGGATTTTGAGGTTGGAAGATTACTCATAGTTTCCTTGCACAGTTGCAGAACTGTTTTCACTAATAGCAAAATAAATATTGTATTGGCCTCAAATATTGTAATGGCCTCAAAATATTCTTGATGTCAATATCATGTACTGCATGCAACCATTGTTTATAAAATGGCTAATTTTATGTGTAGTTATGGTACAGGTTCATAATGTACGTACACACATCATACATAAAACAAAAGCATCTTTCCCTTTAGCGCATGTCAAGTAACAGATATATAACATTTAGTGGAACAAGTATAACTGATCGCATAATATCATCCTCAATAATTACATTTAACTTTGGTCTTTAAGATAATATGATACCAGAACATTATTTCAGGTGATGTGGCCGGGGCCCGTAGGATTGATGATGGGAGTGTGAGTAGATACATGATATTCATAACCAGCCTTTCCTCAGGGAAAATCTGCTTCAACATAATGTTTGTAACTACTGTATGAAGTATGTAAAATTCTTATAATCCAAGATTAGATAATATGGTAGACAGTAGTTCATATAAGATTGAAATTCGTTAATTAGATATTAGGAAATTCATATACACCACAGATAAATGAACTGTGCTTACTGCTTGTCTCCTGCCTCTTGGGGCATATTGATCTTAGGAAACATGGGCTTGAATGGGTAATATTAATGCACAAAGACTGAACAAATTTTGTTGTGCAGGGTTATCAATGATTGTTACTTCCTTAATCTGTAAGCAGTGCCTTGATGCACTTGTTATTTATATGCATGTGCATTAAAGATAAGCCAGGTTATTGAATTGCTCTTCACAGTTCAAGCAGGCATGCCTTAAACTTGATATACAATGCTTATGCAGTACTTCATTGTGCTGGTGCTCAAGCACCTTTTTTTTGTTTCTTTTTCTTTTTTTAGAGTGGGTTTATATATAGCTAGTCACTCAAAGTAAAGCTGGGGCAATTGGACAATTCGTTTTCCAGTTGGAGCATTGTGGAAAATTTATCTTGTGGATTAAACTAGGCTCTCAAAGTAACTTTGAATTTTGTTTTGACTGCTTATTTTCTTTGAATCAATTTAGTGTATATTTGTATGCATTTTTACTCACAGAATTTCAGTGTTAATTCAGATTGTATAGGTCTTGGATCCAAGTACTGTTCAGTTGACTGTTGTCTCCAGATATTTTGTTTTTATCAACATTCCTATACCTAATTATTTAACTGTGATATCCCATATTTATTATACAGTATTAGAAAACATTTAGAGTTCTACTGATATGGCTACACATACTTGTAATGAGTTGATTGTATATGATTATACATTGCTTACCAGTCATTCTTATTAGCCAGTAGGATTAGGCTAACAGCTTGATTTTTAATGTACTGATCATAATATATTCAATGTTTTTATACTACCAGCTCATTCTGAACTTGTGTATATTTCTGTAATCCTTTATTGATTACTTGCCTTTTCATTTTATTTAATCTTATTGGGGCTCATAATAATGCCTTTTTAGGAATATTAAATCTCTTGTGTTTTTACATTCTTGATTAAAACATGAATTTTGTGGCACTTAGTGCAGGTTTAGTTAATGTTATGTATCTTTATTTGTAATTACCTTAGAACCTATTTCTGTGAAAGAATCCTGTTGCTACTCAGGACTTTTTTGAAAGTCTCCTGCAGCCTAAGGCTGCACTACCTCAAGTAACTGGGAAATGAAAACTATGTAGTGAGAAATTCTTTGACAAGACTGTACTTCCAATGATACAGCCTTGCCAAAGTTGACTTTTCACTCATGGTGTAACCTTGAGCAGGTGGAGTCCACTGGCACACTCGCAGGTGCACACCTCACTAATGTGGGAAATGGCAACCAAGTTTAGAAATGTGTATATGTATTTATTATTTTTTATATATGATTACCCAAGGCCCAGTTTCTATGAAAGTCTTGGTGTTCCTTAGGACCTTTTCCAGAGGTTTCTGCACCATAAAGCTGTGCTACTAACAGTAGCAGGGAGATGTAGACTCGTTAATAACAAGTCTTGCAAACAGATTTTTCGAGTGAAACAGCCTTATAAGTGATTTACTCCATGGTGTAACCGTGACATTTATTCAGTAACCACACTGACACATACCAACACAACAATATATACACTACTATATAGATAGCACAAAAATACTTAATATTCTGTGTCGTAGAATGCGATAAAAGGAAGGAGCGGGGGCTAAATCTCCCTTCTTTTTTTTTTTTTTTTTTTTTTTTTTTAAAAAGAAGGACAGAGATCGGGCCAGTTGCGTATCCCTCAAGGCCAGACACGACTAAAGTACAGCTCCCTACCCCCAAATACGAATGTAAAAAAAACAAATATAATATAAATACTATATCATATATCCATAGTTATATACCTAGAACTATAATCCTATTATTATTCACTAATATTGCTTAGTCCCTGTCCCAGTTGATCAATGTAGTCATTACAGCAAATGGCCCAACCCACCCCATACACTGTATTACAACACATCCACACAAATATTTCACCATACTTTCCACTCACAATTTACATTCATATCCCTCACCCACACCATAACACATATACATCTTGTCCATCTCCACGAACTTTCCATGTTGCCCAACCTTTCAAAATACCCTGTTCATCTCTACAACCACGCTCTTTTTTCCCAACACATCTTCCTTCACCCTATTACCTTCGTCAACACCCACACCACACATTTCAAGAGCCCCAGCATCCATCCCTCCACAATCCTATTTCACTCCACTCTCCACCACCAATTTGGACCCCATTCCTCACATACCCATCCTTTCTTCCAATATATCCTCTCTGAATTTGCAAAGTCAAATTAAAGTGCAAAATTGCAATGACCGTCCTACAGGGTCATTGGAGCTATACAAGTGTTGCATCGCTAGAAGGACATCGATACATAATAACGTTTGTTCTGTTTTTCGACATAAGTGCGCAATTGTGTTTATCGTCAGCGGTGCTAACTGTACTAATACTTGGAATATTTGTAAACAATTACATCAGAGTTCTTACAAGCTTTCACAAATAAAGCTGAGGCGGGTTTTATTACATGAATTATCAAAAGGGATCACTGGACTGCTGCACTTCAAGCTCATTCACCCAAAGTATGTATCTCTTGGGTCCATTTGGCGGAATCTTGCATAGTCCTTACAAACCAAAAAAAGGTAAGTAACAACATGTAGCAGAGGTCACAATCTTGCGAATACCTCGGAATTATGGAGCATCATTGATTCTGATGCATGTACAGACACATTGCCTAAGCCGGTGGTAAAAATTTATGATATGTGCTCCAAGCTTTTTTTAAAATTATTGCAGAAAACTTAGAATCAACTGGGTATATGTTGTCCAATCATAAATGCTACATAAAAGCATATGTAGTTGACAGAGATTCTCCTGAAGTATTAAACAATACTATGTTGAGCAAGTTGTTAAAGCATTGAAACTTTTTCGGTTCAAGCTTGTACGTAGAAGCGTAGAAGTGCTTCTCATGAATGCAGTGCCCAGTGCTGAATGTCTCCAGGTAGCTTAAAGTTTATGGATGCTTAAGTTTGACACAAAGTTTTGAAAAGGGCAGTATTGCATTGTGTATAAAGCTAGAGTGAGTCCGCCAAGTCTTCGCACGATCAATGGTCATGACTAATTTACGTTACAACCATCAACTGATACAGTTGTAACATGTGTGAATACTGAAATAAGAGTATCAATGGAATAACAAGTTCATTAGCACAGTGGCTTCGGGACATTCATTCGGAAGTAGCTTAATACACAACTCTGTTTGAATAAGTTTTTCCTAACTCTGAGTTGCATTGCACGCAGAAACCAGATGTATCTGCACTCTGGTGGAGGACACGGTTAAAAACTCTAATAGCTATTATCTCCTTCTCACATCACCGCTACTTGTTATCACCTCCCCATTTACGCCCTTCACTGAAGTTCCCATTTGCTCCCTTGTCTTACGCACCCTATTTACCTCCTTCCAGAACATCTTTTTATTCTCCCTAAAATTTACTGATAGTCTCTCACCCCAACTCTCATTTGCCCTTTTTTTCACCTCTTGCACCTATATATATATATATTATTATATATATATATATATTATTATTATTATTATTATTATTATTTTGCTTTGTCGCTGTCTCCCACGTTAGCGAGGTAGTGCAAGGAAACAGACGAAAGAATGGCCCAACCCACCCACATACACATGTATATACATACACAT
Source organism: Panulirus ornatus (assembly GCF_036320965.1). Lineage (NCBI taxonomy): Eukaryota > Metazoa > Arthropoda > Malacostraca > Decapoda > Palinuridae > Panulirus > Panulirus ornatus. The sequence continues at coordinate 2,076,548 of NC_092239.1, forward strand.
CCACACATGCAAATATACATACCTATACATCTCAACGTATACATATATATACACACACAGACATATACATATATACACATGTACATCCAGGCCCCACAGAACTTTCCATGGTTTACCCTAGACGCTTCACATGCCCTGGTTCAATCCATTGACAGCACGTCGACCCCGGTATACCACATCGTTCCAATTCACTCTATTCCTTGCACGCCTTTCACCCTCCTGCATGTTCAGGCCCCGATCACTCAAAATCTTTTTTCACTCCATCTTTCCACCTCCAATTTGGTCTCCCACTTCTCCTCATTCCTTCCACCTCTGACACATATATCCTCCTTGTCAATGTTTTGGAAGGAGGTAAATAAAGTGCAAAAGGCAAGGGAACAAATGGGAACGTCAGTAAAGGGGGCTAATTGGGAGATGATAACAAGTAGTGGTGATGTGAGAAGGAGATGGAGTGAGTATTTTGAAGGTTTGTTGAATGTGTTTGACGATAGAGTGGCAGATATAGGGTGTTTTGGTCGAGGTGGTGTGCAAAGTGAGAGGGTTAGGGAGAATGATTTGGTAAACAGAGAAGAGGTAGTAAAGGCTTTGCAGAAGATGAAAGCCGGCAGGGCAGTGGGTTTGGATGGTATTGCAGTGGAATTTATTAAAGAAGGGGATGACTGTGTTGTTGACTGGTTAGTAAGGATATTTGATGTATGTATGACTCATGGTGAGGTGCCTGAGGATTGGCGGAATGCTTGCATAGTGCCATTGTACAAAGGCAAAGGGGATAAAGGTGAGTGCTCAAATTACAGAGGTATAAGTTTGTTGAGTATTCCTGGGAAATTATATGGGAGGGTATTGATTGAGAGGGTGAAGGCATGTACAGAGCATCAGATTGGGGAAGAGCAGTGTGGTTTCAGAAGTGGTAGAGGATGTGTGGATCAGGTGTTTGCTTTGAAGAATGTATGTGAGAAATACTTAGAAAAGCAAATGGGTTTGTATGTAGCATATATGGATCTGGAGAAGGCATATGATAGAGTTGACAGAGATGCTCTGTGGAAGGTATTAAGAATATATGGTGTGGGAGGCAAGTTGTTAGAAGCAGTGAAAAGTTTTTATCGAGGGTGTAAGGCTTGTGTACGAGTAGGAAGGGAGGAAAGGGATTGGTTCTCAGTGAATGCAGGTTTGCGGCAGGGGTGCGTGATGTCTCCATGGTTGTTTAATATGTTTATGGATGGGGTTATTAGTGAGGTGAATGCAAGAGTTTTGGAAAGAGGGGCAAGTATGCAGTCTGTTGTGGATGAGAGCTTAGGAAGTGAGTCAGTTGTTGTTCGCTGATGATACAGCGCTGGTGGCTGATTTGGGTGAGAAACTGCAGAAGCTGGTGACTGAGTTTGGTAAAGTGTGTGAAAGAAGAAAGTTAAGAGTAAATGTGAATAAGAGCAAGGTTATTAGGCACAGTAGGGTTGAGGGACAAGTCAATTGGGAGGTAAGCTTGAATGGAGAAAAACTGTAGGAAGTGAAGTGTTTTAGATATCTGGGAGTGGATTTGGCAGTGGATGGAACCATGGAAGTGGATGTGAGTCATAGGGTGGGGGAGGGGGTGAAAGTTCTGATAGCGTCTAAAAAATGTGTGGAAGGCGAGAACGTTATCTCGGAAAGCGAAAATGGGTATGTTTGAAGGAATAGTGGTTCCAACAATGCTATATGGTTGCAAGGCGTGGGCTATAGATAGAGTTGTTGGAGGAGGGTGGATGTGCTGGAAATGAGATGTTTGAGGACAATATGTGGTGTGAGGTGGTTTGAACGGGTAAGTAATGAAAGGGTAAGAGAGATGTGAGGTAATAAAAAGAGTGTGGTTGAGAGAGCAGAAGAGGGTGTTTTGAAATGGTTTGGTCACATGGAGAGAATGAGTGAGGAAAAATTGACCAAGAGGATATATGTGTCAGAGGTGGAGGGAACGAGGAGAAGTGGGAGACCAAATTGGAGGTAGAAAGATGGAGTGAAAAAGATTTTGAGTGATCGGGGCCTGAACATGCAGGAGGGTGAAAGGCGTGCAAGGAATAGAGTGATTGGAACGATGTGGTATACTGGGGTCTACGTGCTGTCAATGGATTGAACCAGGGCATGTGAAACGTCTGGGGTAAACCATGGAAAGTTATGTGGGGCCTGGATGTGGAAAGGGAGCTGTGGTTTCGGTGCATTATTACATGACAGCTGGAGACTGAGTGTGAACGAATGTGGCCTTTGTTGTCTCTTCCTAGCGCTACCTTGCACACATGAGGGGGGAGGGGGTTGTTATTTCATGTTTGGGGGGGTGGCAATGGGAATGGATAAAGGCAGCAAGTATGTATTATGTACATGTGTATATATGTATATGTCTGTGTGTGTATATATATGTATACGTATGTATATTTGCGTGTGTGGACATGTATGTATATACATGTGTATGTGGGTGGGTTGGGCCATTCTTTCGTCTGTTTCCTTGCACTACCTTGCTAACGCAGGAGACAGCGACAAAGCAAAATAAATAAAATGATAAATATATATGTTTTTTTATATATTTTTTTTTATTATACTTTGTCGCTGTCTCCCGCGTTTGCGAGGTAGCGCAAGGAAACAGACGAAAGAAATGGCCCAACCCCCCCCCATACACATGTATATACATACGTCCACACACGCAAATGTACATACCTACACAGCTTTCCATGGTTTACCCCAGACGCTTCACATGCCTTGATTCAATCCACTGACAGCACGTCAACCCCGGTATACCACATCGCTCCAATTCACTCTATTCCTTGCCCTCCTTTCACCCTCCTGCATGTTCAGGCCCCGATCACACAAAATCTTTTTCACTCCATCTTTCCACCTCCAATTTGGTCTCCCTCTTCTCCTCGTTCCCTCCACCTCCGACACATATATCCTCTTGGTCAATCTTTCCTCACTCATTCTCTCCATGTGCCCAAACCACTTCAAAACACCCTCTTCTGCTCTCTCAACCACGCTCTTTTTATTTCCACACATCTCTCTTACCCTTACGTTACTCACTCGATCAAACCACCTCACACCACACATTTATATATATATATAAATTTGGTGTCCCACTTCTCCTCGTTCCCTCCACCTCCGACACATATATCCTCTTGGTCAATCTTTCCTCACTCTTTCTCTCCATTTGCCCAAACCATTTCAAAACACCCTCTTCTGCTCTCTCAACCACGCTCTTTTTATTTCCACACATCTCTCTTACCCTTACATTACTTACTCGATCAAACCACCTCACACCACACTCTGTCCTCAAATATCTCATTTCCAGCACATCCACCCTCCTGCGCACAACTCTATCCATAGCCCACGTCTCGCAACCATACAACATTGTTGGAACCACTATTCCTTCAAACATAGCCATTTTTGCTTTCCGAGATAATGTTCTCGACTTCCACACATTCTTCAAGGCTCCCAGGATTTTCGCCCCCTCCCCCACCCCATGATTCACTTCCGCTTCCATGGTTCCATCCGCTGCCAGATCCACTCCCAGATATCTAAAACACTTTACTTCCTCCAGTTTTTCTCCATTCAAACTTCCCTCCCAATTGACTTGACCCTCAACCCTACTGTACCTAATAACCTTGCTCTTATTCACATTTACTCTTAACTTTCTTCTTTCACACACTTTACCAAACTCAGTCACCAACTTCTGCAGTTTCTCACATGAATCAGCCACCAGCGCTGTATCATCAGCGAACAACAACTGACTCACTTCCCAAGCTCTCTCATCCACAACAGACTTCATACTTGCCCCTCTTTCCAAAACTCTTGCATTCACCTCCCTAACAACCCCATTCATAAACAAATTAAACAACCATGGAGACATCACGCACCCCTGCCGCAAACCTACATTCACTGAGAACCAATCACTTTCCTCTCTTCCTACACGTACACATGCCTTACATCCTCGATAAAAACTTTTCACTGCTTCTAACAACTTGCCTCCCACACCATATATTCTTAATACCTTCCACAGAGCATCTCTATCAACTCTATCATACGCCTTCTCCAGATCCATAAATGCTACATACAAATCCATTTGCTTTTCTAAGTATTTCTCACATACATTCTTCAAAGCAAACACCTGATCCACACATCCTTTACCACTTCTGAAACCACACTGCTCTTCCCCAATCTGATGCTCTGTACATGCCTTCACCCTCTCAATCAATACCCTCCCATATAATTTCCCAGGAATACTCAACAAACTTATACCTCTGTATTTTGAGCACTCACTCTTATACCCTTTGCCTTTGTACAATGGCACTATGCTCGCATTCCGCCAATCCTCAGGCACCTCACCATGAGTCATACATACATTAAATAACCTTACCAACCAGTCAACAATACAGTCACCCCCTTTTTTAATAAATTCCACTGCAATACCATCCATATACCATCAATATATATATTTACTTATTTATATTTATTTTGCTTTGTCACTGTCTCCCATGTTTGCGAGGTAGCGCAAGGAAACAGATGAAAGAAATGGCACAACCCACCCCCATACACAATGTACACACACACACACCCACACATGCAAATATACATACCTATACATCTCAATGTACACATATATATACACACACAGACACAGACATATATACTCATGCACACAATTCACACTGCCTGCCCCTATTCATTCCCATCGCCACCTCACCACACATGGAATACCATCCCCCTCCCCCCTCATGTGTGCGAGGTAGCACTAGGAAAAGACAACAAAGGCCCCATTCGTTCACACTCAGTCTCCAGCTGTCATGCAATAATGCCTGAAACCACAGCTCCCTTTCCACATCCAGGCCCCACACAACTTTCCATGGTTTACCCCAGACGCTTCACATGCCCTGATTCAATCCACTGACAGCACGTCAACCCCGGTATACCACATCGATCCAATTCACTCTATTCCTTGCCCGCCTTTCACCCTCCTGCATGTTCAGGCCCCGATCACTCAAAATCTTTTTCACTCCATCTTTCCACCTCCAATTTGATCTCCCACTTCTCCTTGTTCCCTCCACCTCCGACACATATATCCTCTTGGTCAATCTTTCCTCACTCATTCTCTCCATGTGCCCAAATCATTTCTAAACACCCTCTTCTGCTCTCTCAACCATGCTCTTTTTTTTTCCACACATCTCTCTTACCCTTACATTACTTACTCGATCAAACCACCTCACACCACACATTGTCCTCAAACATCTCATTTCCAGCACATCCACCCTCCTGTGCACAACTCTATCCATAGCCCACGTCTCGCAACCATACAACATTGTTGGAACCACTATTCCTTCAAACATACCCATTTTTGCTTTCCGAGATAATGTTCTCGACTTCCACACATTCTTCAAGGTTCCCAGGATTTTTGCCCCCTCCCCCACCCTATGATTCACTTCCGCTTCCATGGTTCCATCCACTGCCAGATCCACACACACAGACATATACATATATACACATGTGCGTAATTCATACAGTCTGCCCTTATTCATTCGTGTTGCCACCCGACAGTGTCAAAGTACCTTCTCCCATGGGATTCCAATTTCTGAGATATGAATAGTCATGCAGGTGAGAAATGGCATGACTTTTTACATGCAGGAGAGGAACCTTTCACACGTGTTCATGTCGTCAAAAGTCCATGTCTTGGAGGATACTCTAGTGGGTCACATGACCATTCATAGAGAAGAGAAGCTAACTGAATGTTCTTAGGGGATAAAGACTTTCTCCAGAAGTGTGATCTTCTATGGCAAATAAGTAGTCATACAAGAGAGAAGCCATTTGAATGACTCATATGCTGAAAGTCATCCCAGAAGATTCATTTCATGAGGCACATGAATACTCATGCTGGAGAGAAGCCATATGAATGTTTCCAGTGCCAAAAGACAATTTTCCTGAAGATTTTTAATGCAGCAGGAAAGATACCACATTAATGTTCACATTGTTAGATGGTCTTCTCCCAGAGAAGTACCTTGGTGAAGCACATGGCCATTCACATAGGAAAGTAACATATGAATGTTCACAGTCCTAAAGGCTTTTTCTCTCAGAGGGTTTACATAGTGTAGCACATCTGTGTTTACACAGAAGAGCCATATAAATGCTTACAATGCCAAAAGACCTCCCAAAAGAGTACAACATGATTATCTGTTTATAAGAGAAGCCATTTCTGTGTTCAAATTGCAAAGGACCTTCCAATGAAGTACTTTTGTAGGCGTGATCATACTGGAAAGATACCATATTCTTGTTCTTTCTCAGTGAGTGTTGAAAGACATTCTCTTATTTGAGTAAATCATTTCACATGACTGCTCCTACAGGTGAGAAGCCATGAGAATGTGCCCAGCACGTAATGACCTTTGACTGAAGGAGGTATGTCGTGAAGCACATAACTATTTAGACAGAATTCAAAAGTCAATCACATGACCTTTAGTCACTCAGGTGAAGGCTTTTACTATAAAGCTGGTAAGGTGTGGTATAGTCCAACCTGGGTGAAAATCAGCATGACAAAATGGTGCCTTACTAACAGACACCTAAGGGCCTTTTGATGTTTTGCTGATGGAGAAGTCTGATAGTCTTGTGACACTGAAACTGTTATATGTGGTAATGGTGCAGTATCCATTATCTACAAGAATTACCTTTTTCAAGAACTAGCCAGAATTTTCCCACAACCACATCTTCAGGTTCATATGGATAACATGACAATGTTATGTTTATGAAGCTCATCTCTGCTAAGATTAAAAAAGAAATCCTACCTTTTAAGTCATTTTATGATTTATCATACAGTGAATCAACAACTTATACAACAGCCAGTGAACTTGACCATGGATCTCATAAGTAGATACGATAAATGTGGTGTGTTCAGGGAGAACACTTTGGCATCATAATTTTCCTGTTTAAAGTGGTGAAAAGTTTATTTTCATGCAGTGACTGAGAAAAAGTTACTACATCTAGAGTGACTCTGATGGCAAGTATATGTAATTCTTTTACTACAGTTTTTAATTATATGAAGGAATCAATGAACAGTATACAAGTATACAGATGCATTGATATAAAATCAAAGTGTATATAGTCAGGATAGGTCAGAAATGAGAGCAATAGTGATGATAGCTTGTTTTGTAGAGTTAGAATTAGTAGGATAGATGGAATCAAAATGCAAGAAGGTTGTATGGTTTGGAAAACCATTAGAAAGATGCAGGGATGAAAGTCTCAGGACGTTATAGTCCTGTAGGACATGTGGTTGATGATGGTTTGATCAAGAAGATATATAGTAGTACTGTAGAAGGTACAAGGAGGGGAAGAAGACTGCTGAAGAGATGGGTAGATGGAGTGAGAGAATTGATTATGGTAGTTATATTTCTGGTGAATATGCTAGAGGGTGAATTGGGGTTGGATGCAACAAAAGCATTTTGAGTATGGAGGTGATGTGAATGGAGAAGTTTGCTCCACTTTATGAGTTGACTTTATGTGTAAAGTAGAAAAGTAAGATCTTTAAGCTTGGAAGTTCATGTTTCATGTATGAAAGGATTCTAGCGATGCAGAAAAACTTGAGTTAATTGGCATAACCAAGGCTACCCTGTTATGGAAGACCTCCAAAGAAGATGGACCAAATCCTGAGACCACCCATTGGTATAGATCGCCCACTGACTACTATCATCATTAGTTCCTTGGGTTGTTAGTCCTTCACCTGGAAAGGATCAGCTCTGGGCTTGCTTCAGTGATAGCACTTTCTTCCTGGCAAATCACATACATAGTATCACCTCTACTTGGATCAATGAGTGGAGAAGAAGTAGGTATACTGGATGAGCCTTATGATATATATATATATTAAGGTGACATTGACCTAAGGATATTAGTGTACCTGCTGAAAATGCTACACAAGCGGAAGAATCAGGTTGGACTAACAGAGAAAACCAAGAATGTGAAGGTGGTAGCTTCATTCATCAGTAAAATGCCTGTCTTGTTTAGCAAGGATAGCATCCAAGTGAAGTTATTTTGCAAGATACCAGCGATGTCTTTAATGACAACTTATGTTGTGCCCTTTGGTACCTCAAGACATGATTGCATTCAGCAGTGAGAAAACATGTTTAATAATGTCGCTCTAGCACATAAACACAAACATCGGCTGATCAAGACGAACTGCAGTCCATGGCTGATGTACTGAGTTAAAGTAATGAGGATTGATTGGTTTACTTTGAGAAGCTATGTGTAGATCAACAAGCCGACAGCACATCACACTGGACCACCATCAGATAATGCTATTTAGCCCATATGATATGTGCTCCACAATAAAGGCAGAATTCTGTAGGGCTTTGAAACTGTTGAACTTGCCATGTGCATTTATTTGAATAAACAAAGGCAACTGTTTAATTTGATGTACAGTTGTTGTAATACATAAATATTTTGTGGAGTTGATAATTTCAATTTATATTAAATCTGATGAGCTTCACCCTAAAATGATTCCTGATACTGTGATCTTCATACATCTTGAATAGAAGAGAGATGGTTGCTGGAATTCTTTTCTGTCAATTGGCATCAGTGTAGGACCATCCTAAAATCTGTCCTGTGTGAAAAGTGTCTATGTATACTCCAAAAGGAAGGGGTTTGCAAGAAAAAAGAAAGGCACTAATTCCATGGAATAAGAAAAAAAGAGGATAGCTCGTTCACTGCCTAGTTAGTCTAACCAAATGACTGGATCCCTTCTGAATGGAAAATGTTGCACAACCATTAGTGAAATATGTGGCATGTGGAAAGTCAGTGAGTTGTGGGATGAGGAAGCTAAGTTGTTTGCAAATGAGAGCAGAGGTGTATGAATGGTATCTGCAGAGGAGTGTGAATGATTGGGAAGTGCACGAGAAAATGGCAAAAGGTAAAGTGAAAGGCACTGGTGCTAAAAGGAGAGGGCAAATGATAGCAGGGGTGAGATATTATTGAAAAACTTTAGGAAGAATAAGAAAAAATTTAGGTTAACCCCATAACGTCTCTCTACGGATACTTACATGAGCTGAATGTTGCCTTTACATGGAGATTTACGCATCAGGTTTTGCACCTCAGTTTCAAGGTGGTGGTGGCATTACTTGATAGTTTCTCCCTACCTTTGGTTATCCTCCAGACATGCCAATACAAACCCATTTTCATGAGTTTTCTTGGAAGGAAATTGAATGGCTTTTAACTACATTTAGATTTAGATTACAAGGAGAGTGTCTGTGTGGACATTGGCTCTTCTAGCATTGAATGTGTGTACATTGGCTCTTCCATCATTGAATGTGTGTACATTGGCTCTTCCAGCATTGAAAGTTTACTGAGATTTGGCTGAAGGTGTTTTTAGCAAAAATGGAGTCTGTAATGTCAACATTTGCCTGATCATGAGAATTCTGCATCTGACTGATGTGGCTGGTAATTTTGCAAACTTTTGTAGATATGCTACCATGAAAAAATTATCAATGAATATCATTGATTATAAGAAAAAATTATTGTGTAAGATACAATATAATTATATTGTATAAGATAAACTATAATAATAGTATTAAATCATAAAACATGCTAAACAGTAGCTAACTTGACATGCAAGCCTTGTTCCTGCAATTTTTAGCAGGTTTTTGCTAACACAGCTTTAAAACTTCTATGCATTATCAGAGTGAAAGTAGTGAAGGAAATATACTTCTGTAGGAACTTTTTTTTTTTTTTTTACATTACTTTATGAATATCTTTGAAATGGGAGAGAAAGAATACTTCCCATTTATTCCCTGTGTGTTTTAGAAGGTGACCAAAGCGGGTGGGAGCAGGGAGCTGGAAACCCTCCCTTTCTTGTATTTCAGTTTCTAAAAGAGGAAGCAGAAGGAGTCAAGCGGGGAGTGCTCATCCTCTTTGAAAGCTCAGATTGGGGTGTCTGAATGTGTGTGGATGTAACCATGATGAGAAGAAAGGAGAGACAGGTGGTATGTTTGAGGAAAGAAACCTAGGCATTCTGGCTCTGAGTGAAACGAAGCTGGAGGATACAGGGGAAGAATGGTGTAGAAAAGTCTTGGGAGTAAAGTCAGGGGTTGGTGAGAGGACATGGGCTAAGGAAGGAGTAGCACTAATCCTGAAGTAGGAGTTGTGGGAGTATGTGATAGAGTGTAAGAAAGCAAATTATAGATTGATGTGGGTAAAACTGAGAGTGGATGGAGACAGATGGGTGATTATTGGTGCTTATGCACTTGGTCATGAGAAGAATGATCTTTAGAGGCCAGTGTTTTGGGAGCAGCTGAGTGAGTCAGCAGTTTTGGTGCACGAGGCCAGGTATTAGTGATGGGTGACTTAAATGTGAAGGTGATTAATGTACAAGGTGTACATGGGGTATTCAGTGCTGTGAATGGAAATGGTGAAGAGCTTGTGGATTTGTGTGCTAAAAAGACTAGAGACTGGGAATATCTGGTTAAAGAGGAGAGATATACACAAGTATATGTATGTCAGTAGGAGATATGGGTAAAGGGCATTATTAAAGTACATGTCAATTGATAGACATGTAAAAGAGAGACTTTTGGATGTTAATGTACTGAGAGGAGCAGCTGGTAGGATGTCTGATTACTATTTTGTGGAGGCAAAGGTGAAGATTTGAAGAGGTTTTCAAAAAATAAGAATGTCAGGGAGAAGAGAGTAATGAGAGCAAGTGAGCTTGGAAAGGAGACTTGTGTGAGGAAGTACAAGGAGAGATTGAGTGTAGAACGGCAAAAGGTGAGAGCAAATGATGTGAGGGGAGTGTGTGAGAATGGAATGTGTTTAGGGAAACAGTGGTGGTATATGCAAAAGATGCATGTGGCATGAGAAAGGTGGTAAGTTGGCAGATTAGAAAGGGTAGTGAGCAGTGCAATGAAGTGAAGTTGTTAGTGAAAGATTCCTCTTTCACTAACATTTCTCGCAAGGAAGGAGTGCAAATGACTGGGAGGTGTATAAGAGAAAGCTGCAGGAGGTCAAGAGGAAGGTGCAAGGGTTGATAAAGAGGACAAATGAGAGTTGGAGTAAGAGAGTATCATTAAACTAGGAAGAATAATAAGGTTTGGAAGGAGGTAAATAATGTGCAGAAGACAGGAGAACGAATGGGAATATCGGTGAAGGAGGCAAGTTGGGAAGTGATAACAGGTAGTGATGGAGTGAGTATTTTGATGGTTTGTTGAATGTGTCTGATGACAGAGTGGCAGATATAGGGTGTGTTGGTCAGGTTGGTGTGCAAAGTGAGAGAGTCAGGGAGAGCGGTTTGGTGAAGAGAGAAGAGGTGGTGAAAGCCTTGCAGAAGATGAAATCCGGCAAGACAGCAGGTTTGGAGGGTATTGCAGTTAAATTTATTAAGAAGAGGTGACTGTGTTGTTGATTGGTTGCTAAGGATATTCAATGTATGTATGGATCATGGTGAAGTGCCTGAGGATTGGTAGAATGCATGTATTGTGCCATTGTACAAAGGTAATGGGGATAAAGGTAAGTGTTCAAAATACAGAGGTATAAGTTTGTTGAGTATTCCGGGAATGCTGTATGGGAGGGTATTGATTGAGAGGGTGAAGGGATGTACAGAGCATCAAACTAGGGAAGAGCAGTGTGGTTTCAGAAGTGGTAAAGGATGTGTGGATCAGATGTTTGCTTTGAAGAATGTCTGTGAAAAATACTTAGAAAATTAGATGTATTTGTATGTAGCAATTATGGATCTGAGGAAGGCATATGATAAGGTTGAAGAGATGCTTTGTAGAGAGTCTTAAGAGTATATGGTGTGGAAGGTAAGTTGCTACAAGTAGCGAGAAGTTTTTTATTAAGGGTGTAAGGCATGTGTTCAAGTAGTAAGAGAGGAGAGTGATTGGTTCCCAGTGAAGATTGGTCTGTAGCATGGGTTTGTGATGTCCCCATGGTTGTTTAATTTGTTTATGGATGGGATGGTTAGGGAGGTAAATGCAAGAGTTTTGGAGAGATGGGCAAGTGTGCTGTCTGTTGTGGAGAGGGCCTGGGAAGCGAGTCAGTTGTTGTTTGCCGATGATACAGCTCTGGTGGCTGATTCAAGTGAGAAACTGCAGAAGTTGTGGACTTGAGTTTGGAAAGGTGTGTGAAAGGAGAAAGTTGAATGTAAATAAGAATAAGAGCAAGGTTATTAGGTTCAGCAGGGTTGAGGGACAAGTTTGTTGGGATGTGATTTTGAATGGAGAAAGATTAGAGGAAGTGATGTGTTTTAGATATTATCAAGGGAGTGGACTTGGCAGTGAATGGAACAATGGAAGAGGGAGTGAGTCATAGGGTGGAGGAGGGGAAGGTTCTGGGAGTGATGGAGAATGTGTGGAAAGAGAGAATGTTATCTTGAAGAGCAAAGATGGGTATGTTTGAAGTAATAGCGGTTCCAACAATATTATATGGTTGTAAGGCATGGTCCATAGATAGAGTTGTAAGCTGGAGGGTGGATATGTTGGAAATGAAAAGTTTGAGGACAATATGTGGTGTGAGATGGTTTGATCGGGTAAGTAATGTAAGGGTAAGAGATATTTATTTATTTATTTATTTATTTATATTTTGCTTTGTCGCTGTCTCCCGCGTTAGTGAGGTATCACAAGGAAATGGACGAAAGAAATGGCCCAACCCACCCCCATACACATGTATATACATACACGTCCACACACGCAAATATACATACCTATACATCTCAATGTACACATATATATACACACACAGACATATACATATATACACATGTACATAATTCATACTGTCTGCCTTTATTTATTCCCATTGCCACCTCGCCACACATGGAATAACATCCCCCTCCCCCTCATGTGTGTGAGGTAGCGCTAGGAAAAGACAACAGAGGCCCCATTTGTTCACACTCAGTCTCTAGCTGTCATGTAATAATGCCCGAAACCACAGCTCCCTTTCCACATCCAGGCCCCACAGAACTCTCCATGGTTTACCCCAGACGCTTCACATGCCCTGATTCAATCCATTGACAGCACGTCGACCCCAATATACCACATCGATCCAATTCACTCTGTTCCTTGCCCACCTTTCACCCTCCTGCATGTTCAGGCCCCAATCACTCAAAATCTTTTTCACTCCATCTTTCTACCTCCAATTTGGTCTCTCACTTCTCCTCGTTCCCTCCACCTCTGACACATATATCCTCTTGGTCAATCTTTCCTCACTCATTCTGTCCATGTGACCAAACCATTTCAAAACACTGTTTTGCTCTCTCAACCACACTCTTTCTATTACCACACATTTCTCTTACCCTATTATTACTTACTCGATCAAAGCACCTCACACCACATATTGTCCTCAAACATCTCATTTCCAGCACATCCACCCTCCTCCACACAACTCTGTCCATAGCCCATGCCTCGCAACCATATAACATTGTTGGAACCACTATTCCTTCAAACATAGCCATTTTTGCTTTCTGAGATAATGTTCTCGACTTCCACACATTCTTCAATGCTCCCAGAATTTTCGCCCCCTCCCCCACCCTATGATTCACTTCCGCTTCCATGGTTCCATCTGCTGCCAAATCCATTCCCAGATATCTAAAACACTTCACTTCCTCCAGTTTTTCTCCATTCAAACTTACTTCCCAGTTGACTTGTCCCTCAACCCTACAGTACCTAATAACCTTGCTCTTATTCACATTTACTCTCAGCTTTCTTCCTTCACACACTTTACCAAACTCAGTCACCAGCTTCTGCAGTTTCTCACCCAAATCAGCCACCAGCGCTGTATCACCAGCGCACCACAACTGACTCATTTCCCAAGCTCTTTCATCCTCAACAGACTGCATACTTGCTCCTCTTTCCAAAACTCTTGCATTCACCTCCCTAACAACCCCATCCATAAACAAATTAAACAACCATGGAGACATCACACACCCCTGCCGCAAACCTACATTCACTGAGAACCACTTTCCTCTCTTCCTACATGTACACATGCCTTACATCCTCGATAAAAACTTTTCACTGCTTCTAACAACTTGCCTCCCACACCATATGTTCTTAATACCTTCCACAGAGCATCTCCATCAACTCTATCATACGCCTTCTCCAGATCCATAAATGCTGCATACAAATCCATTTGCTTTTCTAAGTAGTTCTCATATACATTCTTCAAAGCAAACACCTGATCCCCACATCCTCTACCACTTCTGAAACCACACTGCTCCTCCCCAATCTGATGCTCTGTACATGCCTTCACCCTCTCAATCAATACCCTCCCATATGATTTCCCTGGAATACTCAACAAACTTATACCTCTGTAATTTGAGGACTCACTTTTATCTCCTTTGCCTTTGTACAATGGCACTATGCAAGCATTTCGCCAATCCTCAAGCACCTCACCATGAGTCATATTTACTTAAATAAACTTACCAACCAGTCAACAATACAGTCACCCCCTTTTTTAATAAATTCCACTGCATTACCATCCAAACCCGCTGCCTTGCCGGCTTTCATCTTCTGCAAAGCTTTTACTACCTCTTCTCTGTTTACCAAATCATTTTCCCTAACCCTCTCACTTTGCACGCCACCTCGACCAAAACAGCCTATATCTGCCACTCTATCATCACACACATTCAAGAAACCTTCAAAATACTCACTCCATCTCCTTCTCACATCACCACTACTTGTTATCACCTCCCCATTAGCCCCTTCAGTGATGTTCCCATTTGTTCCCTTGTTTTATGCACTTTATTTACCTCCTTCCAAAGCATCTTTTTATTCTCCCTAAAATTTAATGATACTCTCTCACCCCAACTCTCATTTGCCCTCTTTTTCACCTCTTGCACCTTACTCTTGACCTCCTGCCTCTTTCTTTTATACATCTCCCATTCATTTGCATTATTTCCCTGCAAAAATTGTCCAAATGCTTCTCTCTTCTCTTTCACTAATAATCTTACTTCTTCATCCCACCACTCACTACCCTTTCTAATCTGCCCACCTCCCACGCTTCTCATGCCACAAGCATCTTTTGCGCATGCCATCACTGCTTCCCTAAATACATCCCATTCCTCCCCCACTCCCCTTACCTCCTTTGTTCTCACCTTTTTCCATTCTGTACTCAGTCTCTCCTGGTACTTCCTCAAACAAGTCTCCTTCCCAAGCTCACGAACTCTTACCACTCTCTTCACCCTAACATTCTCTCTCCTTCTCTGAAAACCTCTACAAATCTTCACCTTCGCCTCCACAAGATAATGATCAGACATCCCTCCAATTGCACCCCTCAGCACATTAACATCCAAAAGTCTGTCTTTCGCGTGCCTATCAATTAACACGTAATCCAGTAATGCTTTCTGGCCATCTCTCCTACGTACATATGTATATTTATGTATATCTCTCTTTTTAAACCAGGTATTCCCAATCACCAGTCCTTTTTCAGCACATAAATCTACAAGCTCTTCACTATTTCCATTTACAACACTGAACACTCCATGTACACCAATTATTCCCTCAAATGCCACATTACTCACCTTTGCATTCAAATCACCCATCACTATAACCCGGTCTCGTGCATCAAAACTACTAACACACTCACTCAGCTGCTCCCAAAACACTTGCCTCTCATGATCTTTCTTCTCATGCCCAGGTGCATATGCATCAATAATCACCCATCTCTCTCCATCCACTTTCAGTTTTACCCATATCAATCTAGAGTTTACTTTCTTACACTCTATCACATACTCCCACCACTCCTGTTTCAGGAGTAGTGCTACTCCTTCCCTTGCTCTTGTCCTCTCACTAACCCCTGACTTTACTCCCAAGACATTCCCAAACCACTCTTCCCCTTTACCCTTGAGCTTCGTTTCACTCAGAGCCAAAACATCCAGTTTTCTTTCCTCACACATACTACCTTTTTTTTTTTTTTTTTTTTTTTTTTTTTTTATACTTTGTCGCTGTCTCCCGCGTTTGCGAGGTAGCGCAAGGAAACAGACGAAAGAAATGGCCCAACCCCCCCCCCCCATACACATGTACATACACACGTCCACACACGCAAATATACATACCTACACAGCTTTCCATGGTTTACCCCAGACGCTTCACATGCCTTGATTCAATCCACTGACAGCACGTCAACCCCTGTATACCACATCGCTCCAATTCACTCTATTCCTTGCCCTCCTTTCACCCTCCTGCATGTTCAGGCCCCGATCACACAAAATCTTTTTCACTCCATCTTTCCACCTCCAATTTGGTCTCCCTCTTCTCCTCGTTCCCTCCACCTCCGACACATATATCCTCTTGGTCAATCTTTCCTCACTCATTCTCTCCATGTGCCCAAACCATTTCAAAACACCCTCTTCTGCTCTCTCAACCACGCTCTTTTTATTTCCACACATCTCTCTTACCCTTACGTTACTTACTCGATCAAACCACCTCACACCACACATTGTCCTCAAACATCTCATTTCCAGCACATCCATCCTCCTGCGCACAACTCTATCCATAGCCCACGCCTCGCAACCATACAACATTGTTGGAACCACTATTCCTTCAAACATACCCATTTTTGCTTTCCGAGATAATGTTCTCGACTTCCACACATTTTTCAAGGCTCCCAAAATTTTCGCCCCCTCCCCCACCCTATGATCCACTTCCGCTTCCATGGTTCCATCCGCTGACAGATCCACTCCCAGATATCTAAAACACTTCACTTCCTCCAGTTTTTCTCCATTCAAACTCACCTCCCAATTGACTTGACCCTCAACCCTACTGTACCTAATAACCTTGCTCTTATTCACATTTACTCTTAACTTTCTTCTTCCACACACTTTACCAAACTCAGTCTCCAGCTTCTGCAGTTTCTCACATGAATCAGCCACCAGCGCTGTATCATCAGCGAACAACAACTGACTCACTTCCCAAGCTCTCTCATCCCCAACAGACTTCATACTTGCCCCTCTTTCCAAAACTCTTGCATACTACCTATCTCTATTTTTTTCTCATGTTGGTTATATCCACATGTATTTAGACACCCCAATCTGAGCCTTTGAGGAGGATGAGCACTCCCCACGTGACTCCTTCTTATGTTTCCCCTTTTAGAAAGTTAAAATACAAGGAAGGGAGGGTTTCCAGCCCCCCGCTCCCGTCCCCTTTAGTCGCCTTCTATGACACATGAGGAATGCGTGAGAAGTATTCTTTCTCCCCTGTCCCTGGGGATAGGGGAAGTCCCTGAGGATAGGGGAAGTCCCTGGGGATAGGGGAAGGGGGCATGCTTCACATGCCCTGGTTCAATCCATTGACAGCACGTCGATCCTGGTATACCAAATTGTTCCAATTTACTCTATTCCTTGCACACCTTTCACCCTCTTGCATGTTCAGGCCCCGATCGCTCAAAATCTTTTTCACTCCATCCTTCCACCTCCAATTTGGTACCAACTCCCACTTCTCGTTCCCTCCACCTCTTGATACATCTATCCTCTTTGTCAATCTTTCCTCTCATTCTCTCCATGTGACCATACCATTTCAATACACCCTCTTCTGCTCTCTCAACCACACTCTTTTTATTACCACACATCTCTCTTACCCTTTCATTACTTACTCGATCAAACCACCTCACACCACATATTGTCCTTAAATATCTCATTTCCAACACATCCACCCTCCTCCACACAACCCTCTCTATAGCCTATGCCTCGCAACCATATAACATTGCTGGAACCAATATCCCTTCAAACATACCCATTTTTGCTTTCCAAAAAACAAATGGATTTGTATGTAGCATTTATGGATCTGGAGAAGGCATATGATACAGTTGATAAAGATGCTCTGTGGAAGATATTACGAGTATATGGTGTGGGAGGCAAGTTGCTAGAAGCAGTGAAAAGTTTTAGTTGAGGATGTAAGGCATGTGTACGAGAAGGAAGAGAGGAAAGCTGTTTGGTTCTCAATGAATGTCGGTTTGCAGCAGGGGTGCGTGATGTCTCCATGGTTGTTTAATTTGTGTATGGCTAGGGTTGTTAGGGAGGTGAATGCAAGAGTTTTGGAGAGAGGGGCAAATATGCAGTCTGTTTTGGATGAGAGGGCTTAGGAAGTGAGTCAGTTGTTGTTTGCTGATGATACAGTGCTGGTGGCTGATTCGGGTGAGAAATTGCAGAAGCTGGTGACTGTGTTTGATAAAGTGTGTGAAAGAAGAAAGCTGAGAGTAAATGTGAATAAGTGCAAGGTTATTAGGTACAGTAGGGTTGAGGGACAAGTCAGTTGGGAGATAAGTTTGAATGGAGAAAAACTGGAGGAAATGAAGTGTTTTAGATATCTGGGAGTGGATATGGCAGCAGATGGAACCATGGAAGCGGAAGTGAGTCACAGGGTGGGGGAGGGGGCGAAAGTTCTGGGAGCGTTGAAAAATGTGTGGAAGTCGAGAACATTATCTCGGATATATATATATATATATATATTTTTTTTCCGCTGTCTCCCGCGTTTGCGAGGTAGCGCAAGGAAACGGATGAAAGAAATGGCCCAACCCACCCCCATACACATGTATATACATACGTCCACACACGCAAATATACATACCTACACAGCTTTCCATGGTTTACCCCAGACACTTCACATGCCTTGATTCAATCCACTGACAGCACGTCAACCCCAGTATACCACATCGATCCAATTCACTCTATTCCTTGCCCTCCTTTCACCCTCCTGCATGTTCAGGCCCCGATCACACAAAATCTTTTTCACTCCATCTTTCCACCTCCAATTTGGTCTCCCACTTCTCCTCGTTCCCTCCACCTCCGACACATATATCCTCTTGGTCAATCTTTCCTCACTCATTCTCTCCATGTGCCCAAACCATTTCAAAACACCCTCTTCTGCTCTCTCAACCACGCTCTTTTTATTTCCACACATCTCTCTTACACTTACGTTACTTACTCGATCAAACCACCTCACACCACTCATTGTCCTCAAACATCTCATTTCCAGCACATCCCTCCTCCTGCGCACAACTCTATCCATAGCCCACGCCTCACAACCATACAACATTGTTGGAACCACTATTCCTTCAAACATACCCATTTTTGCTTTCCAAGATAATGTTCTCGACTTCCACACATTCTTCAAGGCTTTCAGGATTTTCGCCCCCACCCTATGATCCACTTCCGCTTCCATGGTTCCATCCGCTGCCAGATCCACTCCCAGATATCTAAAACACTTTACTTCCTCCAGTTTTGCTCCATTCAAACTTACCTCCCAATTGACTTAACCCTCAAACCTACTGTACCTAATAACCTTGCTCTTATTCACATTTATCTTAACTTTCTTCTTTCACACACTTTACCAAACTCAGTCAAACTTTCTTCTTTCACACACTTTACCAAACTCAGTCACCAGCTTCTGCAGTTTCTCACATGAATCAGCCACCAGTGCTGTATCATCAGCAAACAACAACTGACTCCTTTCCCAAGCTCTCTCATCCCCAACAGACTTCATACTTGCCCCTCTTTCCAAAACTCTTGCATTCACCTCCCTAACAACCCCATCCATAAACAAATTAAACAACCATGGAGACATCACACACCCCTGCCGCAAACCTACATTCACTGAGAACCAATCACTTTCCTCTCTTCCTACACGTACACATGCCTTACATCCTCGATAAAAACTTTTCACTGCTTCTAACAACTTGCCTCCCACACCATATATTCTTAATACTTTTCACAGAGCATCTCTATCAACTCTATCATATGCCTGTCTCCAGATCCATAAATACTACATACAAACCCATTTGCTTTTCTAAGTATTTCTCACATACATTCTTCAAAGCAAACACCTGATCTACACATCCTCTACCACTTCTGAAACCACACTGCTCTTCCCCAATCTGATGCTCTGTACATGCCTTCACCCTCTCAATCAATACCCTCCCATATAATTTACCGGGGATACTCAACAAACTTATACCTCTGTAATTTGAGCACTCACTCTTATCCCCTTTGCCTTTGTACAATGGCACTATGCACGCATTCCGCCAATCTCAGGCACCTCACCATGAGTCATACATACATTAAATAACCTTACCAACCAGTCAATAATACAGTCACCCCCTTTTTTTAATAAATTCCACTGCAATACCATCCAAACCTGCTGCCCTGCCAGGCTTTCATCTTCTGCAAAGCCTTTACTACCTCTTCTCTGTTTACCAAATCATTCTCCCTAACCCTCTCACTTTGCACACCACCTCGACCAAAACACCCTATATCTGCCACTCTATCATCGAACACATTCAGCAAACCTTCAAAATACTCACTCCATCTCCTCACATCACCACTACTTGTTATCACCTCCCCATTTGCGCCCTTCACTGAAGTTCCCATTTGCTCCCTTGTCTTACGCTTTTTATATACCTCCTTCCAGAACATCTTTTTATTCTCCCTAAAATTTAATGATACTCTCTCAGCCCAACTCTCATTTGCCCTCTTTTTCACCTCTTGCACCTTTCTCTTGACCTCCTGTCTCTTTCTTTTATACATCTCCCACTCAATTGCATTTTTTCCCTGCAAAAATCGTCCAAATGCCTCTCTCTTCTCTTTCACTAATAATCTTACTTCTTCATCCCACCACTCACTACCCTTTCTAATCAACCCACCTCCCACTCTTCTCATGCCACAAGCATCTTTTGCGCAATCCATCACTGATTCCCTAAATACATCCCATTCCTCCCCCACTCCCCTTACCTCCTTTGTTCTCACCTTTTTCCATTCTGTACTCAGTCTCTCCTGGTACTTCCTCACACAAGTCTCCTTCCCAAGCTCACTTACTCTCACCACCCTCTTCACCCCAACATTCACTCTTCTTCTTTCGTGTCGTAGAAGGCGACTAGAGGGGACGGGAGCGGGGGGCCAGAAATCCTCCCCTCCTTGTATTTTTTAACTTTCTAAAATGGGAAACAGAAGAAGGAGTCACGCAGGGAGTGCTCATCCTCCTCGAAGGCTCAGACTGGGGTGTCTAAATGTGTATGGATGTAACCAAGATGTGAAAAAAGGAGAGATAGGTAGTATGTTTGAGGAAAGGAACCTGGATGTTTTGGCTCTTAGTGAAACGAAGCTCAAGGGTAAAGGGGAAGAGTGGTTTGGGAATGTCTGGGGAGTAAAGTCAGGGGTTAGTGAGAGGACAAGAGCAAGGGAAGGAGTAGCAGTACTCCTGAAACAGGAGTTGTGGGAGTATGTGATAGAATGTAAGAAAGTAAATTCTCGATTAATATAGGTAAGACTGAAAGTTGATGGAGAGAGATGGATGATTATTGGTGCATATGCACCTGGGCATGAGAAGAAAGATCAAGAGAGGCAAGTGTTTTGGGAGCAGCTGAATGAGTGTGTTAGTGGTTTTGATGCACGAGACCGGGTTATAGTGATGGGTGATTTGAATGCAAAGGTGAGTAATGTGGCAGTTGAGGGAATAATTGGTATACATGGGGTGTTCAGTGTTGTAAATGGAAATGGTGAAGAGCTTGTAGATTTATGTGCTGAAAAAGGACTGGTGATTGGGAATACCTGGTTTAAAAAGCGAGATATACATAAGTATACGTATGTAAGTAGGAGAGATGGCCAGAGAGCGTTATTGGAGTACGTGTTAATTGACAGGCGCGCGAAAGAGAGACTTTTGGATGTTAATGTGCTGAGAGGTGCAACTGGAGGGATGTCTGATCATTATCTTGTGGAGGCTAAGGTGAAGATTTATATATATATATATATATATATATATATATATATATATATATATATATATATATATTTTTTTTTTTTTTTTTTTTTTTTGCTTTGTTGCTGTCTCCTGCGTTTGCGATGTAGCGCAAGGAAACAGACGAAAGAAATGGCCCAACCCACCCCATACACATGTATATATATCTGGAGTGGATCTG
Organism: Panulirus ornatus; assembly: GCF_036320965.1. NCBI lineage: Eukaryota > Metazoa > Arthropoda > Malacostraca > Decapoda > Palinuridae > Panulirus > Panulirus ornatus. The sequence goes on from NC_092239.1 coordinate 2,098,415, forward strand.
GCAGCGGATGGAACCATGGAAGCGAAGTGGATCATAGGGTGGGGGAGGGGGCGAAAATTCTGGGAGCCTTGAAGAATGTGTGGAAGTCGAGAACATTATCTCGGAAAGCAAAAATGGGTATGTTTGAAGGAATAGTGGTTCCAACAATGTTGTATGGTTGCGAGGCGTGGGCTATGGATAGAGTTGTGCGCAGGAGGATGGATGTGCTGGAAATGAGATGTTTAAGGACAATGTGTGGTGTGAGGTGGTTTGATCGAGTAAGTAACGTAAGGGTAAGAGAGATGTGTGGAAATAAAAAGAGCATGGTTGAGAGAGCAGAAGAGGGTATTTTGAAATGGTTTGGGCACATGGAGAGAATGAGTGAGGAAAGATTGACCAAGAGGATATATGTGTCGGAGGTGGAGGGAACGAGGAGAAGAGGGAGACCAAATTGGAGGTGGAAAGATGGAGTGAAAAAAATTTTGTGTGATCGGGGCCTGAACATGCAGGAGGGTGAAAGGAGGGCAAGGAATAGAGTGAATTGGAGCGATGTGGTATACCGGGGTTGACGTGCTGTCAGTGGATTGAATCGGGGCATGTGAAGCGTCTGGGGTAAACCATGGAAAGCTGACTAGGTATGTATATTTGCGTGTGTGGACGTATGTATATACATGTGTATGGGGGTGGGTTGGGCCATTTCTTTCGTCTGTTTCCTTGCGCTACCTCGCAAACGCGGGAGACAGCGACAAAAAAAAAAAATATATATATATACATATATATATATAGTAAGTAATGTAAGGGTAAGAGAGATGTGTGGAAATATAAAGAGTGTGGTTGAGAGAGCAGAAGAGGGTGTTTTGAAATGGTTTGGGCACATGGAGAGAATGAGTGAGGAAAGATTGACCAAGAGGATATATGTGTCGGAGGTGGAGGGAACGAGGAGAAGTGGGAGACCAAATTGGAGGTGGAAAGATGGAGTGAAAAAGATTTTGTGTGATCGGGGCCTTAACATGCAGGAGGGTGAAAGGAGGGCAAGGAATAGAGTGAATTGGATCAATGTGGTATACCGGGGTTGACGTGCTGTCAGTGGATTGAATCAGGGCATGTGAAGCGTCTGGGGTAAGCCATGGAAAGTTGTGTGTGGCCTGGATGTGGAAAGGGAACTGTGGTTTCGGGCATTATTGCGTGACAGCTGGAGACTGGGTGTGAACGAATGGGGCCTTTGTTGTGTTTTCCTAGTGCTACCTTGCACACATGAGGGGGAAGGGGGATGGTATTCCATGTGTGGCGAGGTGGCGATGGGAATGAATAAAGGCAGACAGTGTGAATTGTGTGCATGGGTATATATGTGTGTGTCTGTGTGTGTATATATGTGTGTACTTTGGGATGTATAGGTGTGTATATTTGTGTGTGTGGACGTGTATACATTGTGTATGGGGGTGGGTTGGGCCATTTCTTTCGTCTGTTTCCTTGCGCTACCTCGCAAACGCGGGAGACAGCGACAAAGCAAAATAAATAAATATATATATCTTTGAAATTATAAGGTTAATACATCTTTCAACCAAACAACATGAAAAACAGGAAGTTAAGGTCAGAAAGGAAAACTTGGCGAGACGTTTGAGGGTTAATAGAGAGAGAAGGAAAAAAGAAATTGCAATGACAGTAATGGGAAACAGATAGAGAACTGGTAACAAGTGTAAAGGAGGTAAAGAGAAGATGGGATGTGTATTCTGAGGGACTGTTGAATGTTGGAAGTGTTAAGTGGCAGATGTGTTGTGTTTAGGATATAGAAGTACATGGAGTAAGTCTCAGTGAATAGTTTGGTGAAAAGAGAAGAGGTAGTAAAAGCCTTGCATAAGATGAACTGTGGCAAAGCTGTTGGAGTGGATGAGATTACACTTGAATTCTTCAATAAAGAGGATGACAGTGTTGGTGATTTAATCATTATTTTCAAAGTATCTATGGCTTAAGGTGAGGTGCCCAAGGGCATATGGAATATTGTATAATGCCATTCCACAAATGAATGGGGGACAAAACTGAATAATCAAAATACAGAGACAAGTCTGTTTAGCATACTTGGTAAGTTGTTTGGGAGAGCAATGATTGAGGTGATAGTATGCACAGAGCATTTGACTGGGGAGGAGCAATGTTGCTCTAGGGGTAGTAGAGGATGCAGTTAGTGGCTGGCTGGTGGTCCACATCAGTACCGAGGCTGGCAAAACATTCGTACTGGTATTAACAGAAAACAAAAGTATTTCAAGCTATGCTTAATTTTCTTACATCGAAATCTTTTGTTTGTTTGTTTGTTCACTAGATTTAACTTGGCAACACTTAAGTCACCTAACAACACTCCGCTGTTAAAATGCTGACACTTTTTACAAAATACAAGTAAAACTTACGAGAAGCTACAGAAAGCAGCAGCTATACATCACCTCACACACCTCCATCTGATGAACTGAATCCACCAAACTTCTGAGGGGATGAAGCTTCACTGGACTCACCAGCAACACCACCATCATCATCACCATCAGCAACAGCAGGACCAGCTCACCTGGAGCTACCTGCAGTAAGAAGAGACACACATTTAGTCAAATGTATTCATTCATTTTTTTTTTTTTTATCAGACACTGCTTACATCTTGTTATTTTACATACTTCAAAACTGCAGCATCTACACCAGTGCCTAACACACCTTCACCTTCAGAGCTGAATGCACCAAACTTTAGAGATGCAGCTTCACTGGACTCAGCAGCCCCAGCATCAGCAGCCAACGCTGTGGTAATTGCAATATAGAAAAACAAATTTAATCAAAGGTTTTCATATTTTTTTCAATTGCTTGAATAGACACATATGTACATAATATATTGAGACACTAATCCAGTCAACTTTTTATTTATTTTTTTTATCAGATACATCTTACATCTCTAAATTCTATTTCGAAATTGTATAAAAAACTTACCAACCTTTGCCAAAGTGCAGGTATGAGGTGATCATCCTTCGCTTCTATGGTGTTCCAAATCCTTTTCTTGGAGTCTGGTGTAAGTGCTGCTGCACTGGTGATGTTGTCCAGATGTTGTCCATCTCTTCCATTGCTCGTTTAATATCAAGATCCTCCTCCTTGGCAAGATTTTTTGCTTTATTTGTGTGAAACATGAACAACTGAAGGTCACTGATTAGACAGTCGCTCTTCTGCTTTGTTGGTGGGTCATCCTCAGCTGCTGCCTCCTCCTCCTACTCATGCTTCTTTGCATTTTCTGCCAATACCATAAATGAGGATGCTGTGAGAGTCCTCTCAGGGCAGGAGCAGGAACTTGCTGCTAAGCATACTGACTTAGAGATTCATACACTATCCACGACCAGTTGGCTATGAATTATTAAAATTTCATTATGAAATTTCAAAAAAAGAGGTATAAATAGAGGTACTTGCAAATTTGTAAATGTGAATTTGAATTTTACAAATTATCACAACTCCAGTGCACACTGTCCATAAAAAATCTCATCCACCTCCCCATAAATTTTCACAGGTGATGTCACACTTACATTTTGGTACTTTGTCATCTCACCTTTAGCTTTGATACCATACACAGACATCTGGGCATGGAATTGACAAGGTTCCTGAAGTATTCTAGATACATGTTCTGGTTCCAAGGGGTCTTAATCTCTTGAATGAGGCTAGGCACCAATGAGGTGTTGTAGGAAGCAGCTGCCTGACTGCATTCTCAGTGCCCAGAGCACCAAAAAATTCTCACATTTTCATGTTTTCAGGCAAGAATATAGGCCTTCTTCTCCTTAGAAGGGTTTAAGTCAACCATCTTGATGGGCAGCTGGAAAAAATACAGCATCCTAAAGTGAAATTCCCCCCAAAATGGCAGCCAGGAGGGATGAAGAATAAATATTATTCCCTCAAGATAGCCTGAGGCAGGTTGCTGCTGCTCATATCGTTAGAACACTAATCTCAGCAACCAGATGTAATATGATTTTACCCTTAGAGTGTCATATGCTTGTTCTCACAATAACCTGTATTGCCTTTGAAAATATATGAGAGGGGGGATTTTTTTTTTCTGACGCTGTATGTACCTTTAAAATAACTTTTTACTTCCTCCCTCAGTAGTCCTTTCTGTTTTTATTAGGCTTTTGTAGTGCTCAAGAAGCTGACCATGTTCATCAGTCAGGACCATAGGTCATCAAGTGTAGTAGCATATGTGCTTGTGTGTGCAGACAGTGCAGGACAAATGAGTAGTAAGGGCTTGATGTCTTCTTTATGGTCACTGCATCTTGGGCATGAAAGGTCTTTGGATATGTTGAAATGGTGTTTGCAGTGTTGCAGTGTAGTGATGAGTGTGATCAGAGCATAGTTGGGAGAGTGTGACTCGTGTTTGGGGAATGTGGTTTCTTATGTGTGTATGTTTGTTGGGCTAGAGTTTAAGACTGAGATGTGATTTCAGTTACATAGTGCCTGTTTGGTTATTTCTGTATGTATTTTATTGATATTATACTTTTTGAAGGTGGGGGAAATCTGTGAGTAGAGGTCACTGAAGTAAGAGAAGGGATAGGCCTTTTATTACTACTTGGGGGCTAGTGATTAGTTGTAGAGTGGTTTGGATGGAACTGTACTGGGAGGATCTCTGCTTTGTTGAGAATGTGTTGAGAGTCTGTGGTTGTTAGGCAGCCAATGTTTGTTCTAAGTGCACTATTTTGTGTCATTTGTATCTCTTGTCATATTCGCTTTTGAAAAGGAAGACCAGGCAAATGAGATAGTTTTAAAGTGATGTATATAAATTGTTTAAACGTATAGGATGTTAAGGGATTCTTTCTCTTGTCCAAATATGATGCTCTAAGGGCATTTGGTTTGTATGTTGCTTTGGTGTTATTGTTGTGGAGAGTGCATGTTGTGTGTTTGTTTATGTAATGTATAGAATGGTTGGTGTTCTGCTGAGTGGGAGAGACTTTCCATTCAAGGTGACTGGAGGATGTGAGCTGGATTCATCCCTATTTGAGTTTAGGTACTGATTGAACACTTCTGTGGAGATTCTTTCTGTTCTGGCTGAGCCACTGTTGTGTGTGTGTAATGTAGTGCTGCATTTTTGATGCTGCTACTGTGGCATCAGGTTGTTGTGGTGTGATTCTGAAATCATCTGCATATTTTATGACTTCATTTTGGTTTGCTTGGGGTCATGGGAAGTTTTATAGGAAGAGATTGAAGAGGGATGGAGAAAGAACTGCTTCTTGGGGAAATCCATTGCAGAGTTAAAGTGTTTTAGAGGTTAACCAATGTGTGTGACTATGAAATTGGCCAAACACTTTTTGTCTTTGTTTTGGAGGGTGGTGTCTGGTACTTTTTGTATAAGGATGTGTTGGAGAACAGTGTCAGATGCTTTGCTGAAGTCTGTTGCCAAAGGTTCTGTGTCAGAGGTGGAAAGATTGTGGTTGGTTAAATCAATCTAGAATATATTGTGTGAGGTTTGTATGTAGTGTCGTGGATTTTTTTTCATGAATGCTGATTGTGTTTTATGGGGAGAGTTTTACTTTTGTGTAACCCTTCTTCAAAACATAGTATATATATATGTTTGTCTTTACTCCTATGGACGTATGTACACACACACATACCTAGCTTATGAGAGGTACCCAGTGTCTGTGTTTGTGACTGTGTAAGGAAATAAGTCCAAAACTGATGCAGGTACAAAATCAAGTGGATCATGAGAGGCAGGTGAGTATTAGTGCTTGTGCAATTGGAGGCAAGAGGATTGGTAAGAGAGAAAAGTGTTTAAGTCAAGGGGTTAAAAGTGAAGTTTCAAATTATAAAGGCATCAGTTTTTCAGTGTACCTGGGAAAGTGTGTGGGAGAGGGTGATTTAGACAGTTTTGGAATGAACTGAGCTTGAGACCGAGTAGGAACAATGTGGCTTCGGGGATGGTAGAGGATGTGTGGATTAGATGTAGGAACACTATGGCTTCAAGGATGGTAGAAGATGTGTGGACTAGGTGTATAACTTGAAGATTGTGTGTGAGAAATACTAAGAGAAACTGAGAGATTTTTATGTGGCATTTGGTATTTATAGATCTTGAGGAACATGTGACTGTGTTGAAAAAAAATGTTCTGTGGGAAAGGTTACACATATGTGGTTTGGAAGGAAACCTACTGGAAGCAGTGAGTTTTTTTTTTTTCAAGAGAGTAAGGGATGTGTACAAGAGAGGAGGAGGAGTGGTTCCTGTTGAAGGTAGGTTTGTGGCTGTGATGTGTTTTTTCCCCATGAGTGTTTAATCTATTTATGGATAGGGTGGTGAGGGGGGGTTAGTGCATGGGTCTTGAACAGTGGAGTAGGTTTGTAGACTATCAGAAGTAAGGTTCTTGGGAGGAGGCAGATTTGAGTGAGGAAACTGTTGAAGGCAGTTTCTAAGTTTGAGAGATTGTGAAAGGGGAAAATTGAGATCATATGTGAGTGAGTCATAACTATGACCTGACATATTTCAAAAGACAGGTTTTCACTTCCTCCAAGATTTGTAAATACTTTCCTTTGTCTTTTCCTTTTCAGTTTCATAGTTTTCTCTGTATTCCAATTAAGGCCTGGCCTTGAAGTGGACTTTTGTCTATGACTGGTCTTAAAAAAAAGATAGCAATGAAGAGATACTGGCTAGCTGGGCTGAGTGTGAACAAAGAAAACTGAGAAAGAGAGGCGTCTTAGATACTTGGAAATTGACATGGCAGGAAATGGAACCATAAATGCTGAAGTGTGTCATAGGGTGGCTAGGCGAGATGGTCCCAGAAAGAATGTGTGAAAAGAGAGGTCTCTATCTTAGAAGGTGAATTTGGGCATGTTTGAAGGTAAAGTAGTCCTGGTGGTGTTTTATGTATGCAAGGTATTGGCTGTAAATGAGAATGTATGGAAAAAGATGAATGTCTTAGACTTTAAAATTTTGAGGACAGTGTGTTGTGTGATGAGAGTTGATTGAGTAAGAAAGGGTAGGGTAAAAAAGAAGTTTGTTTACAAGTGGATTATGGTTGAGAGAGCTGATGAGGATATACTGAAATGATTTAGTTATAAGGAGAGAATGAGTGACGAGAGGTCAATAATGGGGGTATGTGTATTAGAACTGTTGGGGACAAGAAGGGTGAGATGGAAATGGGAATGAAAAATGTTTTGATGACTTGGGGCCTGAACATGCAGGAGGATACCAGACAAACAGTGGATAAAGCACATTAGAGCAATGTGTCATAGAGGGGGTGATGTGCTGTCATTGGACTGAACCATAGCATATGGTGAAAATGGTCGGCAGAAACCATGTAAAGGTTTGTGAGGCCTGGTTGTGGATAGGGGTTTATGGCTTCAGTGCATTTATGTATAACATCAAGCAATTGAAAATGAGCCAATGAGGTCATGTCTTTGCCTGCTCTTAATGCTACCTAGAATGATGAACATGTATGAAAATAAATGTATATGCATAGGGGAGAAAGAATTCTTCTTCCATATTCTTTGCATGTTGTAGAAGGAGACTGGAGACTAAATTGGGTGGATGTGGGGGATTGAACCCCTCTCTCCCTTTCTGTATCACAATTTCTAAAAGATGGAATGGATCCAAATGAGAAGTGCTGTTCCTCCAGAAAGGCTCAGTCTAGGGTGTCTAAATATGTGTGGATGTAACCAAGAGAAGAGAGATGGATATTATGTTTTAGGAAAGAAACCTGAATTTTCTGGTTAACAGCTTGTGGAGTTGTCTGCTGAAAAAAAGACTGTTATCTGGGAATACTTTGTTTAAAAAGGTCATACAAAAGTATACTTATGTGGGTAGGAGAGATGCTCAGCGGGCATTACTGAATTACATATTAATTGAAGGGAATGTACAAGAAAGACTTTGAGATTTACATATACCGAGATGGGCAGCTGGTGGGATGTCTGATCTCTGTCTTGTGGAGGCAAGGGTGAAGATTTGTGGAGGTTTTCAAAAAAGAGGAAACAATGTCGGTGAAAAGAGAGTGGAAAGTAAGTGAGCTTGAAAAAGAGACTAGAGTGAAGAAATACCAGAAGAGATTGAGTGTAGAATGGCAAAAGGTGAGAGTAGATTAAGCAAGGGGAGTGGATGAGGAATGGGAGGTATTTTGGGAAGCAATGCTGGCATGTACAAGAAATGCATGTGGCATGTGAAAAGGAGGGAGATGGGTAGAGTAGAAAGGGTACTGAGTGGTGAGATGAAATAAAGTTGTGGGTGAAAGAAAAAAAGAGAGGCATTTGGGTGGTAATCACAGGGAAGGAGTGCAAATGATCAGGGGATGTGTGAGAGAAAACAACTAGAGGTCAACAGAAAGGCGCAGAGGACTGAAAAAGAGGGCAAATGAGAGTTGGGGTAGGTGACTATAAGTAAACTCTAGGAAGAATAAGATGTTTTGGAAGGAAGTGAATAATGTTCAAACGACAAGAGAACAAATAGGAACATCGATGAAGGGGCAAAGAGGGAAGTGATAACAAGTAGCGATGAAATGAGGAGATAGAGGGAATATTTTGAAGGACTGTTAAATGTGTTTGATGATCGAGTGGCAGATGTAGGATGTTTGAATCAGGATAGTATGCAAAGCGAGTCATAGAGTGTGGTATGTTAAAGAGAGAGAAGTTGTGAAAGCCTTGCATAGATTAAATGTGGCAAGGGAGCTGGGGTAGATAGTATTGCTGTTGAATCGATTAAGAAAGGGATGACTGTATTGTTGATTGGTTGGTAAGTATTGTCAGCGTATGCATGCATGGTGAAGTACATGAGGACTTGCAGAGTGCATGTGTAGTGCCATTGTAAAAGGGCAAGGGGGATGAAGGTGAGTGTTCAAACTACAGAGGTATAGGTCTGTTGAGTACCTGGCAAGTTGTATGAGAGGATATTGAGAGGGTGAAAGTGTGCCCAGAGCATCAGATTGGGTAGGAGCAGTGTGGTTTCAAAAGTAGTAGAGGATGTGTAGATCAAGTGTTTGCTTTAAAGAATGTATGAGAAATTCTTAGAAAACAATGTATTTTACGAGACATTTCTGGATCTGGAGAAGGCTCATGATAGAGCTGATAGAGATGCTTTATGGAAAGTCTTTAAGAATATATGTTGTGGGAGGAAAGTTGCTAGAAGCAGAAAAGTTTTTATCAAGGATGTGAGGCTTGTGTATGAATAGGAAGAGAGGAGAGTGAATGGTTCCATGTGAAGGTTGCTCTGCAGAAGGGATGTGTAATGTCACCATAGTTTTTCAGTTTGTTATTGGATGGGGTGGTTATGGAGGTAAATGTAAAAGTCTTGGAGAGGGGCTAGTGTGCAGACTGAAGAATGAGAGGGCCTAGGAAGTTTGGCATTTGTTGTTTGCTGATGATTCAGCACTGGTGATAGATTCGAGTGAAAAACTGCAGTAGTTGGAGAATGAGTTTGGAAAAGTGTGTGAAAATGGAATGTTAGGAGTGAGTATAAATAAAAGCAAGGTTATTAGGTTTAGCACAGTTGAGCGACAGGTTAGTTGGGATGGAGTTTGAATGGAGAAAATTTGGAGGAAGTTGAGTGTTATAGACATCTGGGAGTGGACTGGGCAGCAAACGGAACCATGGGAGTGGAAGAGAGTCATAGGGTGGGGGAGGAGAGAAGGTCCTAGGAGTGCTAAGGAATGTGTGGAAATAGAGAGTTATCTGGGAGAGCAAAAATGGATATGTTCGAAGGAAAAGTAGCCCCTGCAATATTATATGGAGGTGAATCATGGGCTATAGATAAGGTTATACAGAGGAGGATGGATGTATTGGAAATGAAATGGTTGAGGACAATCTGTGGTGTGAGATAGTTTGATCAAGTAAATAATGTGTGGTAATAAAAACTGGATGAGACAGCTGCTGAGGGTGTGTTGAAATGGTTCCGACATATGAAGGGAATAAGTGAGAAAAGGTTGACAAAGAGGAAGTATGTGTCAGAAGTGGAGGGGACAAGGAGAGTGGAGAGACCAACTTGGAGATAAGAGAATGAAGTGAAAAAGATATTGAGTGATTTTTTTTTTTTTTTTTTCATACTATTCGCCATTTCCCGCATTAGCGAGGTAGCGTTAAGAACAGAGGACTGGGCCTTTGAGTGATATGGGCCTGAATATGCAGAAGGGGGAAGGCATACACAGGAAGGAGTGAATTGGAACAACGTAATACATTGGGGTCAATGTACTGTCAGTGGACTGAACCAGAGCATGTGAGGTGTCTGGGGTAAACCACTGAAAAGTTTTGTGGGGCCTGGTTGTGCATAAGGAGCTGCAGTTTTTGGTGCATTACACATGATAACTAGGTAGTGATGAAGTGAGGAGATGAAGTGGGTATTTTGAAGGTTTGTTGAAAGTGTTTGATGATAGAGTGGCAGATGTAGGGTGTTTAGGTTGGGGTGGTGTGCGAAGTGAGAGGGTCAGGGAGAATTGTTTGGTTAAGAGAGAAGACGTAGTGAAAGCTTTGCGGAAGATGAAATCTGGCAAGGCAGCGGGTTTAAATGGTATTGCAGTGGAATTTATTAAAAAAAGGGGGGTGACAGTGTTTTTGATTGGTTGGTAAGGATATTCAATGTATGTTTGGCGGAATGCATGCATAGTGCCATTGTACAAAGGCAAAAGGGATAAAGTTATGTGTTCAAATTACAGAGGCATAAGTTTGTTGAGTATTCCTGGGAAATTATATGGGAGGATATTGAATGAGAGGGTAAAGACATGTACAGAGCAGTGTGGTTTCAGAAGTGATAGAGGATGTGTGGATCAGGTGTTTGCTTTGAAGAATGTGTGAGAAATACTTAGAAAAACAGATGGATTTGTTTGTAGCATTTATGGATCTGGAGAAGGCATATGATAGGGTTGATAGAGATGCTTTGTGTATATGGTGTGGGAGGTAAGTTGCTAGAAGCAGTGAAAAGTTTTTACCAGGGATGTAGGGCATGTGTACGACTAGGAAGAAAAGAAAGTGATTGGTTCCCAGTTAATGTCAGTTTGTGGCAAGGGTGCGTGATGTTTCCATGGTTGTTTGATTTGTTTATGGCTGGGGTGGTTAGGGAGGTGAATGCAAGGGTTTTGGAGAGAGGGGCAAGAATGCAGTCTGTTGTAGATGAGAGGGCTTGGGAAGTGAGTCAGTTGTTGTTTGCTGATGATGAAGTGCTGGTGGCTGATTCGGGTGAGAAACTGCAGAAGCTGGTGACTTAGTTTGGTGAAGTGAGTGAAAGAAGAAACCTGAGAGTAAATGAGAATAAGAGCAAGGTTATTAGGTTCAGTAGGGTTGAGGGACAAGTAAATTGGGAAGTAAGTTTGAATGGAGAAAAACTGAAGGAAGTGAAGTGTTTTAGATATCTGGGATTGGACTTAGCAGCAGATGGAACCATGGAAGTGGGAGTGAGTCACAGGGTGGGGGAGGGGGTGAAGGTTCTGGGAGTGTTGAAGAATTGTGTGGAGGGCAAGAACATTATCTTGGAGAGCAAAAATGGGTATGTTTGAAGAAATAGTGGTCCCAACAATGTTATATGGTTGTGAGGCATGGGCTATAGATAGGGTTGTGCGGAGGAGGGTGGATGTGTTGGAAATGAAATGTTTGAGGACAATATGTGGGGTGAGGTGGTTTGATTAAGTAATGAAAGGGTAAAAGAGATGTGTTGTAATAAATAGAGTGTGGCTGAAAGAGCAGAAGAGGGTGTGTTGAAATGGTTTGGACACATGGAGAGAATGAGTGAGGAAAGGTTGACAGAGAGGATATATGTGTCAGAGGTGGAGGGAAGAAGGTGAAGCAGGAGACCAAATTGCAAGTGGAAAGATGGAGTGAAAAAGATTTTGAGCGATTGGGACCTGAACATACAGGAAAGTGAAAGGCATGCAAGGAATAGATTGAATTGGAACAATGTGGTATACCGGGTTCGATGTGTTGTCAATGGATTGAACCAGGGCATGTGAAGTGTTTGGGGTAAACCATGGAAAGTTTTGTGGGGCCTGGATGTGGAAAGGGAGCTGTGGTTTCGGTGCATTACACATGACAGCTAGTGACTGAGTGTGAACGAATGTGGCCTTTATTGTCTTTTCCTAGCGCTACCTTGCATGCACATGGGGAGGGAGGTACCATTTCATGTGTGGCAGGGTGTCAACGGGAATGGACGAAGGCAGCAAGTATGAATATGTACATCTGTATATATGTATATGTTTGTGTATGTATGTATGTGTATGTATACCTTGAAATGTATAGGTATGCATATGTGCGCATTTATGTATATACATGTGTATGTGGGTGGGTTGGGCCATTCTTTTGTATGTTTCCTTGCGCTATCTCGCTAATGTGGAGACAGCGACTAAGTATAACAGAATAAATAAATAGGTCAAGAGAAAGGTGCAAGAGGTGAAAAAGAGGGCAAATGAGAGTTGGGATGAGAGAGTATCATTAAACTTTAGGGAGAATCAAAAGATGTTGTGGAAGGAGGTAAATAAAAGTGCATAAGACAAGAGAACAAATGGGAACATTGGTGAAGGGGGCTAATGGGGAGGTAATAACAAGTAGTGGTGAAGTGAGAAGATGGAGTGAGTATTTTGAAGGAATGTTGAATGTGTTTAATGACAGAGTGGCAGATATAGAGTGTTTTGGTCGAGGTGGTTTGGTAAAAAGAGAAGAGGTAGTGAAAGCTTTGCGGAAGATGAAAGCAGGCAAGGCAGCAGGTTTGGATGGTATTGCAGTGGAATTTATTAAAAAAGGGGTTACTGTGTTGTTGATTGGTTGGTAAGGATATTCAATATATGTATGGTTCATGGTGAAGTGCCTGAGGATTGGTGGAATGCATGCATAGTGCCATTGTACAAAGGCAAAGGGGATAAAGGTGAATGTTCAAATTACAGAGGTAGAGTTTGTTGAGTATTCCTAGGAAATTTATGGGAGGGTATTGATTGAGAGGGTAAAGGCATGTACAGAGCATCAGATTGGGGAAGAGCAGTTTGGTTTTAGAAGTGGTAGAGGATCAGGTGTTTGCTTTGAAGAATGTATGTGAGAAATACTTAGAAAAACAGATGGATTTGTATGTAGCATTTATGGATCTGGAGGAAGGCATATGACAGAGTTGATAGAGATGGTATATGGAAGGTATTAAGAGTATATGGTGTGGGAGGTAAGTTGTTAGAAGCAGTGAAAAGTTTTAATCAAGTATGTAAGGCATGTGTACGTGTAGGAAGAGAGGAAAGTGATTGTTTCCCAGTGAATTTTGGTTTACGGCAGGGATGCATGATGTCTCCATGGTTTTTTAATTTGTTTATGGATGGGATTGTTAGGGAGGTGAATGCAAGAGTTTTGGAAAGAGGGGCAATCATGCAGTCTGTTGTGGATGAGAGGGCTTGGGAAGTGAGTCAGTTGTTCTCTGCTGATGATACATCCCATGTTCTCACCATGGATCTTTGTAGTAAGTCCTGCTACTTTTGAAATTTCGGTGAATTTTTCACTTTTATTAAATTATTTTAACACTTTCATCAAAGGTAATTGATATTTTGCTTTTGTTTCCACCTGTATCATTTGCACACTCCCTTCTGATTATTGGTATTTACTGTATGTGTATAACACTGAAAAGCTTGTAAACCTTCCCAAATATAAGCATCACAGAATGATAAGCAAATATACTGTTGAAATGCAACAAATAAGAATGTGTATTTTTCAACTATATTTCACCAAAAGTTCTTCCAAGTAAATGACCAGCCACCCTTCCATAACACAGATTCCTTGTGCATCACTTTGTTTGAATTTTTTTTTCTGATTGATTAGTAATGTACTACAGTTACTGAGTAGCAAAGAGCAGTTCAGCAACAATGCTAATTTGTTATTTAATACCAGAAAGTCGTCTTAATGGTAATGTGTGAAAAGTGGGAAGAGGATTGTTTGTATGGAAGGAAGGAGGTGCACTGACAAATACTTGCTCACATTTTTCTTTCCTTCACTTTCTCTAGCTTGCTGTATGATACATTTAAAAAGATTATTATTAATATACTTCAATTTCTGTATAGCTAAAAACCATACAGTAGCAGTGCCTAACAGTCGTTTAATTACACTAGAAAGTCATATAGTGACAGCATGTATATGAGGTGTGGGCTACGGTGTGTGTGTATATTGCTAGACTTTACTATACATTTCTTCACTCTCCAGTGATAAGCTCATCAAGTTTTAATGAAAAAATAGATAGTGTACATACACATGTTTTGCCCAAAGGGATACATGACTGTAAGGAAGGGTAAGAGAAGGCAAAGGAGAGGAATGATTGGCTAGAGACTGAGTGTGAATGAATGGGGCCTTTGTTGTCTTTTCCTAGCGCTACCTTGCGCACATGCGGGGGGAGGGGGTTGTCATTTCATGTGTGGTGGGGTGGTGATGGGAACGAATAAGGGCAGACTATGAATTATGTACATGTGCATATATATATATGTATATGTCTGTGTGTGTATATATATGTATACGTTGAGATGTATCGGTATTTATATGTGCATGTGTGGATATGTATGTGTATACATGTGGGTGGGTTGGGCATTCTTTCATCTGTTACCTTGCTAACGCGGGAGACAGCGACAAAGTGTAATGAAAATAAAATATGTGGTGAATGAGGACATCAAAAGAGCAGAAGTGAAATAAAACAAAGAGATTTAATTGTGGAAACTGCACAAAACAAAATATTTTATGGGAATGGAGATTAGGAAATGGAATACTGTATGCAGCCAGGAATCAGGGCTTTATAGTGATGTGTTTGTGAAAATTCCAATGAAGGAGTAAAGATATGGGTACCATAAGCCTCAAATACAGAGGGAATGTTAAAAAAGAAGAAAGAGTGGTTTGATAAGAAATGTTAAAAAGCAGAAGAGGTTTGAGATGTGCAATGGTGAAGACTTGGAAAACACTCCATCCATCCAGCTTTTGCAAGGTATGAGAGATCAAGGAATGAGTATAGCAGAAAGAGAAAGAAACAAATAACTTTGAAAAGAATATTGTGGACTAAGCAGAATACCAAAACTTCCTCGGAAATTCATCAGGAGTCAGTTGGTAGTTAAGGAGTAGCTAATGCGGCCAAGAGATTCAGAGGAAAAAACCGTAGATGATGTAAGGATATGTGAAGAACTGAATAACAAGTTCACAAGTGTTTTTACAGTGGAAGACACTGTAATCCAACACCAGGAAGATGGAATGAGGTGGAAGTTTTGGAAATCACTGAAATATCTTAAAAAGATATATAGAGAATGCAAAAAGGACTAGTCATACAGGCTCACGGTTCTGATATTTCACCATATATGCTGATGATGTGTACAGATATGCGAGATAAACTACTTGAAATACTATTTAGAATTTCACCGGAGAGTGGCATAGTTCCAAGGGAATAGAAAAGGGCTAACATGCCTATCTATAAAAATTAAATCAGAAACATTTGTCAAGCCACAGACTGGTCTCACAAACAAGTGTGGTGTACAGTATAAGGTTGTAGAGAAGATTAATAGAAAGCATGTGAATGACTTTCGACAGAGGAGAAATTACCTAAGTGGGAAACAGTATGTATTTATGGAAAGGAGGTCATGTGTAAGAAGCCTCTTATATTTTTACTAGAGATAAGCTCAGTCACAGACAAAAGGGAAGGCTAGGTAGATTCTTTGTACTTGAACAGCCGGGAAGCATTTGAGTATGGCATGGAAAGCTGATTAAGAAGCAGGAGCAGCAAGCAGGAATGAGGCAGAAACTCCTGTAGATTGATTATCTCAGAGTAAGGGAACAAAGAATGCATGGCAAAAAAGCCTTCCCTAAATGGGTTGAAGTGACCAGCAGAGTGCTACAGAGTTCTCTTCTGGGATTATTACTCTTCATGATATGTAAATGACTTCCATGAAGAAGATGCAAAGGTTGTGATGGAAGTGAAAGTGAGAAGGACTGCATCAGCTAATAACAAGGGGACCTAAACAGTCTCCAAAGTAGGTGTTATCTGATGGGAGATAGCACATTTGGAGATATACAAGATAAAGCGCAAGAGGTCAAGAGGAAAGTGCTTGAGCTGAAAAAAAGGATAGATGAGATTTGGGGTGAGAGAGTATCAGCACTCTTTAGGAGCTTAGGAAAATGTTTTTTAGAGGTTAATATTTTGAGAATAACAAGAGAGCAAATGGGAACATTAGTGAATGGAGCAGAAAGATGGTGAAGAGATGTCTTGGACATGGATGTATGCAAAATGACAGAGTCATTGCAAGTGGTTTGTTGGAAAGGGAAGTGGTGAAAGCCTTGCATATGATGAAATGCAACAAAGTGGCTGAGATTACGGTTGAATTTTTAAAGAAATGGAATGATTTGTATTGTTGAACCATTTGTTAGGATTTTCATTGTATGTATTGGTCATGGTATGGAGTCTGAGGAGTAGCAGAATGTCTATATAGTGCCACTGTATAAATGCAAGGGGGGCAAAATTGATTATTCAATTTGCGTGTAAAGTGTAAGTTGTATGGGAGAGCAGTGACTGAGACAGTCATGGCATGCACAGAGCTTTAGATTAGGGAGGAACAAGGTGGCTTCAGGAGTGGTAGAGGATGAATAGATCATGTACTTGGTGTTAAGACCATGTGGATCTGGTGCTTGCTTTGAAGAATATGTGAGGGAAATACTTAGAGAAACAGAAGGACCTGTATGTAATATTTATGGATCTGGAGAAAGCATATGATAGGGATGATAATGATGTTTAGTGAAAGATTTTACAAATATTTAGTGTGGGAGGGAAGCTCCTAAAAGCTGTGAAGACTCTTCATTAAATAAGTAAGGCATTTATGCAAGTAGATAAAGAAGAGGGTGAGTGGTAACAGGTAAAGGTGGGTCTTTGATAGGAGTGCATCATGTCACTCTGGTTGTTTGTTCATGGATGGTTTGGTGAGGGAGACGAAGGCAAGAGTTTTGGAAAGTGGAGCAGATGTGAAGTCTGTTGGGGTGCAGGGGCCCTAGAAGGTGGGTCTGTTTTCATTTGCTTATGACATGGAAATAATGGCAGAAACATGTGAGAAGCTGGTGTCTGAGTTTGGGAAACTGTGTGAAAGGAAAAAGTTGAGAGTAAACATTAATGTAGCACAGTTTTTATCTTTGGCATTGAAGAGAGACAGATTATTAAGAGTGTAAGATCAAATGTAGATAACTTGGAGGGAATGGAGTGTTTTAGATACCTGGGAGGGGATATGGTAGTGAATGGAATCATGGGAGCTGAAGCAAGCCATAGGGTGGGTGAGGAGGCAAAGGTCCTGGGTACATTGAAGAATGTTTGGAAAAAGAGGTCACTATCATTGAGGGCAAAAACAGTTATGTTTGATGTATAGTAGTCCTATCAGTGTTATATGGCTGCAAGGTATGGGCTTTCAGTAAATATGTAAGAGAAAGGGTGGATGTGTTGAAACTTAAACATTTTGAGGACAATATGCAATGTGAGAAGGGCTGATTGAATAAGAAATGGTAAGGTAAGAAGAGTATGTATTAAAGATCTGAAGAGGCAATATTCTTTCCTATCTTACTAATGTCCAATCATCATCCCTGAAATATTTTTTGAGGAATCCTACGAAATTGCCCTCAAAGCTTTTGATAGGGTGTGGCATCAGGGTCTCATCTTCAAGCTCCCCCTTTTGGCTTTCCTCTAGTTTGCTCCCTCATATCTAGCTTCCTCTCTAGCTGGTTCATCTCTGTGGTTGTTGAAAGATCAGCTGCTCTGCCTTTCTCTCTCAACAGTGGTCCCCACAAGGCTCTGTCATGTCTCCAAAACTTTTTCTCCTTTTATCAGCAATGTCTTTTCTTCCACAAATAATCAAGTGCATTCATATGCAGGCAGCTCAACTGCCTGCATTCCTCCACATCCTTCAATTCTGCTCCTTCTTCTTTCACTTGATCTGTACTCACCTCAATGCAACTTCCTCAAAAACTCGGGCCTGGACAGGATATCTCAGTGGGGTAAAAGAAATCTGGTTAAGTTCAATGACTCCAAGACCCAATTTCTACCCATCTGTCGAAAATTACTCATAACTTTTCTTTCTCCTCTGAGAGCTCAGTGATTCTAGCTCCTGACTTGATGAACATACTTGGTGTTAATGTAACAACCCTTGTGTCTCAGAAGCCCCACATATTGGAAAGTAGCTAATTCTGCTTCTAAGAAACTCTTTTAGAAACACCACATTACAGAAATACCTAAGTTTTCCTCTTAAGAAACTGGGAATCCTGTTCAAATGTCAAAATTTCTTTCCTTCCAAACACTTGCTCCTATTATACAAAGGATTGACCCATTCTTGTATGGAGTACTTCTCTCACATCTGGGGTGATTCTAGCTGACTGCCAGCTGTACACCCTATTGTTGGTTCATTTTCCCTTTACTATAGGTTTTTGCTCCTAGAAACTGGCTGCTTGTGTGACCCCACCACTAGGTAGACCATGAAGTACTTGGCAAGTGGCTGTATCAGGTTATTACTTTGTAGCTGTTGGCAACTCAAGAGTTGCCCCTCTGATAACTGTTTCTTTCCCTACACCTTGAAGCTTTGGAACACTTGATCCTCTCCTGTCTATCTCAACATCTATGCTTGGGCACATTTTAAGATAAGTTTTTCACCTCCTCCAATATTCGTAAATACTTTCCCTCATCTCTTCTTTTTCCCTCTCATTAACCTTTTTATTTCAATTAAAGCCCAGCCTTGGTGTGGACTTCTGTGTGTTGGTGACTGACTTTGGTAAGGTGTGTGAAAGAAGAAAGCTGAGAGTAAATGTGAATTAAGACCAAGGTTGTTAGGTTCAGTAGTTAGGTTCAGTAGGGTTGAGGGACAAACTAATTGGGAAGTAAGTTTTAATGGAGAGAACTGGAGGAAGTGAAGTGTTCTAGATACCTAGGAGTGGATTTAGCAGTGAATGGAACCATGGAAGCGGAAGTGAGTCACAGGGTGGGGGAGGGGGCAAAGGTTCCGGGAGTGTTGAAGAATGTGTGAAGGTGAGAACGTTATCTCGGAGCAAAAATGGGTATGTTTGAAGGAATAGTGGTTCCAACAATGTTATATGGTTGCGAGACTTGTGTGGAGGAGGGTAATGTTTTGAAGATGAAATGTTTAAGGACAATGTATATTACATGGTGTGAGATGGCTTGATAGAGTAAGTAATGAAAGGGTGAGAGAGATGTGTGGTAATAAAAAGTGTGTGGTTGAGAGAGCAGAAGAGGGTGTTGAAATGGTTTGGTCACATGGAGAGAATGAGTGAAGAAAGATTGACAAAGAGGATATATGTGTCAGAGGTAGAGGGAACGAGAAGTGAGACCAAATTGGAGGTGGAGGGATGGAATGAAAAAGATTTTGAGTGATCGGGGCCTGAACATACAGGAGGCTGAAAGGCAGGCAAGGAATAAAGTATATTGGAATGATATGGTATACCAGGGTCGATGTGCTGTCAGTGGATTGAACCAGGGCATGTGAAGCATCTGGGGTAAACCATGGAAAGTTTTGTTAGGCCTGAATGTGGAAAGGGAGTTGTGGTTTTGGTGCATTACAGATGTCAGCTAGAGACTGAGTGTGAATGAAAGTGATCTTTGTTGTCTTTTCCTAGCACTACTTTGCATGCATGGGGAGGAGGGGGTTGCTGTTTCATGCGTGGCAGCAAGTATGAATATGTTCATGTGTGTATATGTATATGTCTGTGTGTGTGTATATATATATATATATGTATACGTTGAGATTTATAGGTATGTATATTAGGTACAGTAGGGTTGAGGGTCAAGTCAATTGGGAGGTAAGTTTGAATGGAGAAAAACTGGAGGAAGTAAAGTGTTTTAGATATCTGGGAGTGGATCCGGCAGCGAATGGAACTATGGAAGCGGAAGTGAATCATAGGGTGGGGGAGGGGGCGAAAATCCTGGGAGCCTTGAAGAATGTGTGGAAGTCGAGAACATTATCTTGGAAAGCAAAAATGAGTATATTTGAAGGAATAGGGGTTCCAACAATGTTGTATGGTTGCGAGGCGTGGGCTATGGATAGAGTTGTGCGCAGGAGGATGGATGTGCTGGAAATGAGATGTTTGAGGGCAATGTGTGGTGTGAGGTGGTTTGATCGAGTTAGTAACGTAAGGGTAAGAGAGATGTGTGGAAATAAAAAGAGTGTGGTTGAGAGAGCAGAAGAGGGTGTTTTGAAATGGTTTGGGCACATGAGAGAATGAGTGAGGAAAGATTGACCAAGAGGATATATGTGTCAGGAGGTGGAGGGAACAAGGAGAAGTGGGAGACCAAATTGGAGGTGGAAAGATGGAGTGAAAAAGATTTTGTGTGATCGGGGCCTGAACATGCAGGAGGGTGAAAGGAGGGCAAGGAATAGAGTGAATTGGATCGATGTGGTATACCGGGGTTGACGTGCTGTCAGTGGATTGAATCAGGGCATGTGAAGCGTCTGGGGTAAACCATGGAAAGCTGTGTAGGTATGTATATTTGCGTGTGTGGACGTATGTATATTCATGTGTATGGGGGTGGGTTGGGCCATTTCTTTCGTCTGTTTCCTTGCGCTACCTCGCAAACGCGGGAGACAGCGACAAAGCAAAAAAAAATATATATATATATATATATATATATATATATATATATATATATATATATATATATATATATATATTTATTTTATATTTATATTTTTTATATTTATTATACTTTGTCGCTGTCTCCCGCGTTTGCGAGGTAGCGCAAGGAAACAGACGAAAGAAATGGCCCAACCCCCCCCATACACATGTATATACATACGTCCACACACACAAATATACATACCTACACAGCTTTCCATGCCTTGATTCAATCCACTGACAGCACGTCAACCCCGGTATACCACATCGCTCCAATTCACTCTATTCCTTGCCCTCCTTTCACCCTCCTGCATGTTCAGGCCCCGATCACACAAAATCTTTTTCACTCCATCTTTCCACCTCCAATTTGGTCTCCCTCTTCTCCTTGTTCCCTCCACCTCCGACACATATATCCTCTTGGTCAATCTTTCCTCACTCATCCTCTCCATGTGCCCAAACCACTTCAAAACACCCTCTTCTGCTCTCTCAACCACGCTCTTTTTATTTCCACACATCTCTCTTACCCTTACGTTATGGATGGGGTTGTTAGGGAGGTAAATGCAAGAGTTTTGGAAAGAGGGGCAAGTATGAAGTCTGTTGGGGATGAGAGAGCTTGGGAAGTGAGTCAGTTGTTGTTCACTGATGATACAGCGCTGGTGGCTGATTCATGTGAGAAACTGCAGAAGCTGGTGACTGAGTTTGGTAAAGTATGTGAAAGAAGAAAGTTAAGAGTAAATGTGAATGAGAGCAAGGTTATTAGGTACAGTAGGGGTGAGGGACAAGTCAATTGGGAGGTAAGTTTGAATGGAGAAAAACTGGAGGAAGTGAAGTGTTTTAGATATCTGGGAGTGGATTTGGCAGCAGATGGAACCATGGAAGTGGAAGTGTGTCACAGTTTGGGGGAGGGCGCAAACGTTCTGGGAGCGTTGAAAAATATGTTGAAGGCGAGAACATTATCTCGGAAAGCAAAAATAGTTATGTTTGGAGGAATAGTGGTTCCAACAATGTTATCTGGTTGTGAGGCGTAGGCTATGGATAGATTTGGGCAGAGGAGGGTGGATGTGCTGGAATGAGATGTTTGAGGACAATATGTAGTGTGAGGTGGTTTGATGAAGTAAGTAATGAAAGGGTTAGAGAGAGGTGTGGTAATAAAAAGAGTGTGGTTGAGAGAGCAGAAGAGGGTGTTTTGAAGTGGTTTGGGCACATGGAGAGGATGAGTGAGGAAAGATTGACCAAGAGGATATATGTGTCGGAGGTGGAGGGAGCAAGGAGAAGAGGGAGACCAAATTGGAGGTGGAAAGATGAAGTGAAAAAGATTTTGTGTGATCGGGGCCTGAACATGCTGGAGGGTGAAAGGAGGGCAAGGAATAGAGTGAATTGGAGCGATGTGGTATACTGGGGTCGACGTGCTGACAGTGGATTGAACCAGGGCATGTGAAGTATCTGGGGTAAACCATGGAAAATTTTGTGGGGCCTGGATGTGGAAAGGGAGCTGTGGTTTTGGTGCATTATACATGACAGCTAGAGACTGAGTGTGAACAAATGTGGCCTTTGTTGTCTTTTCCTAGCACCACTTTGCGCACATGCAGGGGGAGGTGGTTATCATTTCATGTATGGTGGGGTTGTGAGGGGAATAAAGAAGGGCAGACAGCATGAATTATGTACACGTGTATATGTGTATATGTCTGTGTGTGTATATATATGTATACGTTGAGATGTATAGGTATGTATATGTGTGTGTGTTTACATGTATGTATGTACATGTGCATGTGGGTGAGTTGGGCCATTCTTTCATCTGTTCCCTTGCGCTACCTCACTGACGCGGGAGACATTACAAAGTATAATAAATAAAAAGAATAATGTTCCATCTCTGTCTTTTAGCTTTTTAAAGAAATACATTATTATTGAGCATTTACAACTCATAAACAAAGTTCATTTTTTTTATTGGAGTGACAACACTAAACCATTATCAAACAGGGAGTTAGAAAACTTAGGAATTCAAAAATACTGTTTATTCTTAAAAGGGGGTATTGTCGTACAAAAATCCAGACTTCATGCGTCTTCATGTTCATGTCATGTCTACATTGGTACATGAATTTCAAGCCCAACTCACTACTCCATCAGTCCATACAACACATAACTGTGGCAAAATTCTTTCTTTCTTTTGTAGTCTTCTTTCCACCTTAAACCAGTCACATATTCCAGTGTCATTAAACAGGTGCTTAATTATCTCTGTGGAAGTACTTAACTACATCTTTTACCTTTCCTTCCACTCATATTCTTAACGTGTTCCACAATTCCTCCCCGTTAATTTCTGGATCAGAAAATGCAGCAGACACACTTCCGTGTTTTCAGAAAATGAAGCAGACACACTTTCCTGTTTCCAAAATTTGCTCTGCTAAGTTTTCATGGTGAAGGTATAATTTATGCAGCCATATATGTTATTGAATTTCTGCTTACTGTTTCACTTTAGTTGTTTTATTGCCACCCTTACATGTACACTGCATTCTCTTCTAAAGAAGGTAATACATCAACTACTACAGTAATTTCATTGTATCTCTTTCTATAGTGGTAGAATTACTGCATCCATTCAGACATTTTGGCATGTTACTCTTCTTTCTTTAGTCTAACATTTTTTGAATATCACCTCACCATATTTATTCTTTTTCCTGTTACTTATTCATTTTCAGAGCTCTTCAGATATTTTGACTACAATGTTTGATAGGATTCTGCATTATTGCTGTAATAGGTTTGACCATGTGAAAATTTGTGGTGATTTTTGGCCACTGTAGCACTGTTTTTTTTTTTACCCTTTCAGTGTGCGGCTGATTTTACCAGCCTCTCCCCTTTGTATGCAGAAAGAAAGGGGGGGGGAGGGACTCTATAAAGTATTTTTTCCATATATGTAAAGGTGCACTAAAGATAAAATATCTTTCTCTTCAAGAGTAAGACTTAAGTTTTCTTAGTTTAATGAAAAACTGGATCGGCCAATCCTGTGTACACAACTTACTCAATCTATATTTTGTAACATTATTAAGCATGATTAGGTGCAGAAAAGCTATTGAAATCATTGTTTTTTCTTGTGAATTAAGAGTTTAACATTTGCAGTTAAGGAAATACTTTAACCAGATTGAGCAATCCTAAATGAGGGCAACAAGGGTGTAGCACTGGGCACTGTGAGTGGCAGTGACACTACAATTGCCTCGAGTCAGTAGAAAAGAAGCAAACATGACCACTGTGATCACTAGAAGGTTACTAAGGCCTTCAGGCAGCTTCAGTGACTCATCATTTTGTTTGGGTTGTCATCTGTGGTGGGAAAGCATGTGCCACAATTAGGGACAATAGCACCTTACAATGCTTGCCTCGATTGAGGACAATAGCAATGAAAAGGTTAAAGCAGATAACTCATGTGACCATCATTAAACATCACTCTTATGTGCTATCACTTTCTTTGAATAAGCATTTATACACTACAGTACAGACAGTTAAGTAAAGTTGTTGAACCATTATGCTTATCTAATGAGTGAATGTATTGTTTATGAATGAAATGATTTATTACACAGTTGTATTTTTTCAGTACTTGTAATAATGTTTGACATTGCTTACAGGACTCAGAAGGTCAGGGATGTCCGTTTTGTCGTGCAGAGATCAAAGGGACAGAAACTATCGTCGTGGACCCTTTTGACCCTCATAAGCACCGTACGCAGTCTCTACCTAGTGGCCAACTGATTGATATGGAGGAGGAGGATGAGGTATTGATGGAGTGACCAGTTGTAGCCTGCCATGCCTTCTGCCTGCCTCCCATTGGTCGTTGTCAGTGTGCAAGTGACCAATAGGAAACTGTGCCTCCTGCCTGTGTCCCCATTGGTCAACGTCATTGTAATAGTGACCAATAGGAACTTGCATCTCCTGCCTGCATCCTTATTGGTTTCTAAGTTTGTTTGCAGGCCAATAGGAACAGCTCACAACTTGCCTCCCTATTGGCTATTGCTGATTAACGACCGCAGTGGACAACTACTCTGTGATGCCCTTGCCGCTTTCCTGTTGGCTGATAATGCTGACCCAGATGACTGATTGCTGTTGCCATGTCTGCACTATGAGGATCAGTGCAACTCGGCAAAAATGCAAATGAACTCAGTATGTGTAGCATGCCGTAGCAGTGAATGTTTGATGTCATTTCTCGGTGTTCTGCCCAACCCCCCCCCCTCCCCCTACCCATCATATGTGTGTATACCAACTAGCACATGCAAAACCTAATGATGCATATCTCATGTACCTTACTACTGTTCCTGAGTCGTAGTATTTTAAGTAGATTTTTCTTCCATTTTTAGCATATTTGCCATTCTGGAATGATTTATGTATTATTTTTGTAAATATTAGGATACTTATGATTACATTTCAATATTATTTTTTCCACAAAGGACATTGTTATCGAGTCATTTAGAGACTCACTGTTGTTGTAATGGCTGCAGATATTAAACAATAAAACTGCTGTGAAATATTCAATTACTCACTCTAGAGCCCCTCAGTGTTGCTTTTAAATTTTGATTTGTTAATTAGTTTGCAGCATACTGATAAGTAGTATATTTGTAACCCATTAGTAGGTAGAGTTTTTGGCCACTGTTTGAATACCATAGTTGACCTCAACAACTTAACTCAGAATTGCTATACATACAGTGGGCTTCATGATTTGCGTAAAAGTTTCACAAATTCCGCTTAGCTTGCAAACAATGCTGGTTGGCAAAATCTCTTTTTCAAAGAATAAGGTTGCAATATGAATTTAGCACTTGCTTAATGGAAGCTGGACATACCATCAGTTTATTGTTTTTGTATGAAATGATCCTAAAGTAAAAGAGGTATAGTCTCGTGATAAAGAAAATATTACAAACTATTTGTTTTCTATAACTAATGGGTAAAATAGAGAGAGCGAAAAAGAGAGTTGCTTTTTTGCCATCGAATAACACTAGTAGAAGGTTATGAAGCAGAAAATGATAAGAAGCAAAAAGGTAGAGTAAGATTATATTTAGCTTATGGGAATTTGGTTTATGACACTAATGTTTCAGTATTTTATTCTATTTTGCAATTTCTGATAACATAATACCTATCTTGCAGCATGTTTATACCAAACTCCAGTATTCAGTTTTATTTTCAATTCCTGTATATTCATCAGTGCACAGGACCTTGTCATTGCTCAAATCACAATACCCCCATTATTCTATTTCAATCTTTCTTACTTTCATACCTGTTTGCCAATTCCCTGCTTTCATATTATGGGGTTCAGGAACAGATGACTGAGCCTCAGAGAAACATTTACTAAGAAGAATAATTTTCTAGATCACTTTGATGGATGTCGTAAAATTCCTTAAAAGACAAAACTTATTCACCTGCAGTGCCTCATTCCCAAGTACACAATAGGGTTTGTTCTAAACAGTATCATTTTGAGTACTTATTCTGACTTTGTAAATAATTTCAATTAACTGCCATTATTAAAGGCTATACTTCTATTACTTCATTAAGCTTAACTTTTCAGCTGGTATACTGTACGATGCATTTAGATTTTAAATATGAAGGCAGAGTATAGATATTAACCTTCTTGCACAAGATGGTGAACTCTTCTATTACTGCCAAGATGAACGATGCATGTACAGCTAGCACAGTCAGCTTCATATAAATGTTTATGATTATAAGTTTGTGTTGCTATTTTTTTGTCATATTGTTACTTTTTATATACATTTGTCTGTAAAGGATTTCTCAGCAATGATCAATATATATCAAAGAGTTACTCTAATGAATGCTTCACCACTGAAGTATGTTTTCTGAAATCTGTGTTACTACTAGCACAAAAATGCCGTTTCTGGTCATACAATTTTTTTTACATGTTTTTATCTAAATGTTGCTCTGGAATATTATACACACAAAAGAGTAAACCTTATACCAACATCCTGTTTGTGTATAGGTAGCTTTGGTTCTGGTGCATTACATATGACAGCTAGAGAACATGTGTAAGCTAATGAGGCCTTTTCTTGTCTGTTCTTGATGATACCTTATTACTGTGGGGAACAGTAAATTAGTATGAAAGAAAAGAAAAGAATACAATCATCAATATGAAGGAAGTTTTTTTTGTTTGCCACATTCAGAGCACTGATAAATAAATTCACATTATTATGGTGATGTTGGTAGAAGGTTAATTATTCTGTCCATCTCTCTATATCTCTGACACTTCTTCCAACTGGAACTCCCTCAAAGGGGGGACCATAGCAACAGAGTCTCCATAAATAAAGAACTCCAGTGCCTTTAATGCCTCACCTTAACAGTCCACTGGCAGAGGGCAAGTCTAGTGCAGTGCTTGCAGAGGCTCCTTCCTGTTGTTCCTAATGACTATTCCTACTTACTACTTCAACCAAGTTTTATACCTAATAATCTTTGCTTAAATGTTCCAACCTACTACTACCTATTGCTCCTACCATTTTGCCAAAGGACAGGGCTAGCACATAATGCTCACCGCAGGAAAATCTAAAGGTATGAAGAATGAGCAGCATGAGTTAAGTGTTGTCAGGTGCTACATATGACAAGGAGAGACTGTATGTTTGTGGACAGAATGCCAGTAGTCCACGTGTTAGTGAGGCAGAATGAAAAGACAGCTACCTGGGTCAGAGGAGTGTACTGACAACAACTAAAGTGTTAGTTCACTAAGCAGATGTCACTAACCCTCTTGATATCCAGGTGGCTAGTAATTATCAAGTGTATCATTTAAAATACAGCATTCATTTACAAACAAATGCATGTAAAAATTATGCAAGACCAAAAGCAGCATCATAAATTTAGAATCATCATGAACATTTAATTGTAGCTGACTGCTATATCATACTTTCTGGTACTACAAAATATTTCTCCACCCCCACTTCTTAATCTTTTCATCACCATACTGAATAGATAATAAATCCAAATACACATTCAGTGTGGGGGTCATAAGATCTTTACTACTGTTTGTGAGAGCATAAAACTTAGTAGAAGGTGTCAGGAGGGAGCTCCATTGAACTCAAGGGATGTGGTATGACCAGATAATGCACTGGTGTGGTTGGTGCATACTTTCACCCGTAACACACATCTTTAGACCCAGAAATATATATGAAGATGTCTACAGACCTAAGTGAATACATAAATCTTTTCTTGATAAATGAATCCAGACATGGCACCTGGATTCCCCAAGGGAGGCCAACTACCTTACTGGTGAATCCCACTTACTTGGATGATAATGGAAGCAAGACATAACCCAGAATCCTGGCAGAAGTTCATCATCCAGGTAGTTGGTACCTCTTACCTGGGTGATGATGGAAACTGCAGATGTCAACTCAGGATCCCAGTGGGAGTTCATCACCCTGGGTAGTGGGTGCCATTTACCAAGGTAATGATGGAAGCTGTACATGTCCAGCTGGGAGTCCTGAAGTGGGGGACAGCAACTAATTTATGCCAGCATAAATTATTTAGGACAAAGCATGTTAGAGTTATCTGTGTGCCAGAGTGTCAAGATGCTCAGAAGCAATACATATGATCTTATATGTAGATGCAGAGTAATCCTTACCTCTTCATGTTTCTAATTTACGAGAAAAATAAGTGGCAACCATTAACAATTTCATGATTTATTTTGTGCTTCTAGCATTACTTCTGCATTTGTTTGACCTAAGAACATGGAGATAGTTAGCAATCTTTGGTGTTCCACAGTGTGACTGTTAGCGATCCTGACCATGACACCTTTACAGGCTGTCGAGGGTTGAGCACAGATTTGAATCTTGGTTGGGGCAGTGACTCCACAGTCAACCCAGCTGTTCATCTACCCTTAGGGGGTTGTTTGATAAAATGGGTGCCTAGCTCAGGCTAGGGTATACAAGTATGATAAATAAATATATATATATTTATTTATTTTGCTTTGTCGCTGTCTCCCGCGTTTGCGAGGTAGCGCAAGGAAACAGACAAAAGAAATGGCACAACCCACCCTCATACACAATGTACACACACACACGCCCACACACGCAAATATACATACCTACACATCTCAATGTACACATATATATACACACACAGACACATACATATATACCCATGCACACAATTCACACTGTCTGCCCCTATTCATTCCCATCGCCACCTCGCCACACATGGAATACCATCCCCCTCCCCCCTCATGTGTGCGAGTGTAGCGCTAGGAAAAGACAACAAAGGCCCCATTCGTTCACACTCAGTCTCTAGCTGTCATGCAATAATGCCCGAAACCACAGCTCCCTTTCCACATCCAGGCCCCACATACATATTCGCCTTTTCCTGCATCAGCAAGGTAGGGTTAAGAACAGAGGACTGAGCCTTAGAGGGAATATCCTCACATGGCCCCTTCTCTGTTCCTTCTTTTAGAAAATTAAAAAAGTGGGAGGGAAGGGTTTTCAGGCCCCCGCTCCATCCCCTTTTAGTTGCCTTCTACAACACGCAGGTAATAGATGGGAAGTATTCTTTCTCCCCTAACCCCAGAGACAGCGCCAGGAATGGATGAAGGCAGTTATGAATATGTACATGCGTATATATGTATATGTCTGTGAATGTTTATGATATGTTGATATGTATATGTATGTATATGTGCGTGTATGGGCGTTTATGTATATATATATATGTGTATATGAGTGGATGGGCCATTCTTCGTCTGTTTCCTGGCACTACCTCGCTGACATGGGAAACAGCAATTAAGTATAATGATGATATATATATATATATTCTTTTCTTTTCTTTCAAACTATTCGCCATTTCCCGCATTAGCGAGGTAGCGTTAAGAACAGAGGACTGGGCCTTTGAGGGAATACCCTCACCTGGCGCAATTCTCTGTTCCCTCTTTTGGAAAATTAAAAAAAAAACGAGAGGGGAGGATTTCCAGCTCCCCGCTCCCTCCCCTTTTAGTTGCCTTCTACGACACGCAGGGAATACGTGGGAAGTATTCTTTCTCCCCTATCCCCAGGGAAAATATATATATATATATATATATATATATATATTTTTTTTTTGCTTTGTCGCTGTCTTCCGCGTTTGCGAGGTAGCGCAAGGAAACAGACGAAAGAAATGGCCCAACCCACCCCCATACACATGTATATACATACGTCCACACATGCAAATATACATACCTACACAGCTTTCCATGGTTTACCCCAGACGCTTCACATGCCCTGATTCAATCCACTGACAGCACGTCAACCCCGGTATACCACATCAATCCAATTCACTCTATTCCTTGCCCTCCTTTCACCCTCCTACATGTTCAGGCCCCGATCACACAAAATCTTTTTCACTCCATCTTTCCACCTCCAATTTGGTCTCCCACTTCTCCTTGTTCCCTCCACCTCCGACACATATATCCTCTTGGTCAATCTTTCCTCACTCATTCTCTCCATATGCCCAAACCATTTCAAAACACCCTCTTCTGCTCTCTCAACCACGCTCTTTTTATTTCCACACATCTCTCTTACCCTTACGTTACTTACTCGATCAAACCACCTCACACCACACATTGTCCTCAAACATCTCATTTCCAGCAAATCCATCCTCCTGCGCACAACTCTATCCATAGCCCACGCCTCGCAACCATACAACATTGTTGGAACCACTATTCCTTCAAACATACCCATTTTTGCTTTCCGAGATAATGTTCTCGACTTCCACACATTCTTCAAGGCTCCCAGGATTTTCGCCCCCTCACCCACCCTATGATCCACTTCCGCTTTCATGGTTCCATCAGCTGCCAGATCCACTCCCAGATATCTAAAACACTTTACTTCCTCCAGTTTTTCTCCATTCAAACTTACCTCCCAATTGACTTGACCCTCAACCCTACTGTACCTAATAACCTTGCTCTTATTCACATTTACTCTTAACTTTCTTCTTCCACACACTTTACCAAACTCAGTCACCAGCTTCTGCAGTTTCTCACATGAATCAGCCACCAGCGCTGTATCATCAGCGAACAACAACTGACTCACTTCCCAAGCTCTCTCATCCCCAACAGACTGAGTTTGGTAAAGTGTGTGAAAGAAGAAAGTTAAGAGTAAATGTGAATAAGAGCAAGGTTATTAGGTACAGTAGGGTTGAGGGTCAATTCAATTGGGAGGTGAGTTTGAATGGAGAAAAACTGGAGGAAGTGAAGTGTTTTAGATATCTGGGAGTGGATCTGGCAGCAGATGGAACCATGGAAGCGGAAGTGGATCATAGGGTGGGGGAGGGGGCGAAAATTCAGGGAGCCTTGAAGAATGTGTGGAAGTCGAGAACATTATCTCAGAAAGCAAAAATGGGTATGTTTGAAGGAATAGTGGTTCCAACAATGTTGTATGGTTGCGAGGCGTGGACTATGGATAGAGTTGTGCGCAGGAGGATGGATGTGCTGGAAATGAGATGTTTGAGGACAATGTGTGGTGTGAGGTGGTTTGATCTAGTAAGTAACGTAAGGGTAAGAGAGATGTGTGGAAATAAAAAGAGCGTGGTTGAGAGAGCAGAAGAGGGTGTTTTGAAATGGTTTGGTCACATGGAGAGACTGAGTGAGGAAAGATTGACCAAGAGGATATATGTGTCGGAGGTGGAGGGAACGAGGAGAAGAGGGAGACCAAATTGGAGGTGGAAAGATGGAGTGAAAAAGATTTTGTGTGATCGGGGCCTGAACATGCAGGAGGGTGAAAGGAGGGCAAAGAATAGAGTGAATTGGAGCGATGTGGTATACCGGGGTTGACGTGCTGTCAGTGGATTGAATCAAGGCATGTGTATGGGGGAGGGTTGGGCCATTTCTTTCGTCTGTTTCCTTGCGCTACCTCGCAAACGTGGGAGACAGCGACAAAGCCAAAAAAAAAATATATATATATATATATATATATATATATATATATATATATATATATATATATATATATATATATATGGAAGGTATTAAGAATATATGGTGTGGGAGGCAAGTTGTTAGAAGCAGTGAAAAGTTTTTATCGAGGATGTAAGGCATGTGTACGTGTAGGAAGAGGAAGGTGATTGGTTCTCAGTGAATGTAGGTTTGCGGTAGGGGTGTGTGATGTCTCCATGGTTGTTTAATTTGTTTATGGATGGGGTTGTTAGGGAGGTGAATGCAAGAGTTTTGGAAAGAGGGGCAAGTATGAAGTCTGTTGGGGATGAGAGAGATTGGGAAGTGAGTCAGTTGTTGTTCGCTGATGATACAGCGCTGGTGGCTGATTCATGTGAGAAACTGCAGAAGCTGGTGCTTGAGTTTGGTAAAGTGTGTGAAAGAAGAAAGTTAAGAGTAAATGTGAATAAGAGCAAGGTTATTAGGTACAGTAGGGTTGAGGGTCAAGTCAATTGGGAGGTAAGTTTGAATGGAGAAAAACTGGAGGAAGTAAAGTGTTTTAGATATCTGGGAGTGGATCTGGTAGCGGATGGAACCATGGAAGCGGAAGTGAATCATAGGATGGGGGAGGGGGCGAAAATCCTGGGAGCCTTGAAGAATGTGTGGAAGTCAAGAACATTATCTCGGAAAGCAAAAATGGCTATATTTGAAGGAATAGTGGTTCCATCAATGTTGTATGGTTGCGAGGCGTGGGCTATGGATAGAGTTGTGCGCAGGAGGATGGATGTGCTGGAAATGAGATATTTGAGGACAATATGTGGTGTGAGGTGGTTTGATCGAGTAAGTAATGTAAGGGTAAGAGAGATGTGTGGAAATAAAATGAGCGTGGTTGAGAGAGCAGAAGAGGGTGTTTTGAAATGGTTCGGGCACATGGAGAGAATGAGTGAGGAAAGATTGACCAAGAGGATATATGTGTTGGAGGTGGAGGGAATGAGGAGAAGTGGGAGACCAAATTGGAGGTGGAAAGATGGAGTGAAAAAGATTTTGAGTGATCGGGGCCTGAACATTCAGGAGGGTGAAAGGTGGGCAAGGAATAGAGTGAATTGGATCGATGTGGTATACCGGGGTTGACGTGCTGTCAGTGGATTGAATCAGGGCATGTGAAGCGTCTAGGGTAAACCATGGAAAGTTGTGTGGGGCCTGGATGTGCAAAGGGAGCTGTGGTTTCGGGCATTATTGCATGACAGCTGGAGACTGAGTGTGAACGAATGGGGCCTTTGTTGTCTTTTCCTAGCGCTACCTCGCACACATGAGGGGGGAGGGGGATGTTATTCCATGCGTGGCGAGGTGGCGATGGGAATGAACAAAGGCAGACAGTGTGAATTGTGCGCATGTGTGTATATGTATGTGTCTGTGTGTGTATATATATGTGTACATTGAGAGGTATGGGTATGTATATTTGCGTGTTTGGACGTGTATGTATATACATGTGTATGGGGGTGGGTTGGGCCATTTCTTTCGTCTGTTTCCTTGTGCTACCTCGCAAACGCGGGAGATAGCGACAAAGCAAAATAAAAAATGAAAAAAATATCTATATATATATATATATATATATATATATATATATATATATATATATATATATATATATATATATATATTTATTTTTTATTTTGCTTTGTCGCTGTCTCCTGTGTTTGCGAGGTAGCGCAAGGAAACAGACGAAAGAAATGGCCCAACCCACCCCCATACACAATGTATATACATACACGTCCACACACGCAAATATACATACCTATACATCTCAATGTACACATATATATACACACACAGACACAAACATATATACCCATGCACACAATTCACACTGTCTGCCTTTATTCATTCCCATCGCCACCTCGCCACACAAGGAATACCATCCCCCTCCCCCCTCATGTGTGCGAGGTAGCACTAGGAAAAGACAACAAAGGCCCCATTCGTTCACACTCAGTCTCTAGCTGTCATGCAATAATGCCCGAAACCACAGCTCCCTTTCCACATCCAGGCCCCACACAACGTTCCATAGTTTACCCCAGACGCTTCACATGCCCTGATTCAATCCATTGACAGCACGTCAACCCCGGTATACCACATTGATCCAATTCACTCTATTCCTTGCCCTCCTTTCACCCTCCTGCATGTTCAGGCCCCGATCACACAAAATCTTTTTCA
This sequence comes from Panulirus ornatus, assembly GCF_036320965.1. Classification (NCBI taxonomy): domain Eukaryota; kingdom Metazoa; phylum Arthropoda; class Malacostraca; order Decapoda; family Palinuridae; genus Panulirus; species Panulirus ornatus. Next base: position 2,131,995 of record NC_092239.1, read on the forward strand.
CTCCATCTTTCCACCTCCAATTTGGTCTCCCACTTCTCCTCGTTCCCTCCACCTCCGACACATATATCCTCTTGGTCAATCTTTCCTCACTCATTCTCTCCATGTGCCCAAACCATTTCAAAACACCTTCTTCTGCTCTCTCAACCACGCTCTTTTTATTTCCACACATCTCTCTTACCCTTACATTACTTACTCGATCAAACCACCTCACACCACACATTGTCCTCAAACATCTCATTTCCAGCACATCCACCCTCCTGCACACAACTCTATTCATAGCCCACGCCTCGCAACCATACAACATTGTTGGAACCACTATTCCTTCAAACATACCCATTTTTGCTTTCCGAGATAATGTTCTCGACTTCCACACATTCTTCAAGGCTCCCAGGATTTTCACCCCCCTCCCCCACCCTATGATTCACTTCCGCTTCCATGGTTCCATCCACTGCCAGATCCACTCCCAGATATCTAAAACACTTTACTTCCTCCAGTTTTTCTCCATTCAAACTCACCTCCCAATTGACTTGACCCTCAACCCTACTGTACCTAATAACCTTGCTCTTATTCACATTTACTCTTAACTTTCTTCTTTCACACACTTTACCAAACTCAGTCACCAGCTTCTGCAGTTTCTCACATGAATCAGCCACCAGTGCTGTATCATCAGCGAACAACAACTGACTCACTTCCCAAGCTCTCTCATCCACAACAGACTTCATACTTGCCCCTCTTTCCAAAACTCTTGCATTCACCTCCCTAACAACCCCATCCATAAACAAATTAAACAACCATGGAGACATCACACACCCCTGCCGCAAACCTACATTCACTGAGAACCAATCACTTTCCTCTCTTCCTACACGTACACATGTATATATATATATATATATATATTTTTTTTTTCTTTTTTTTTGCTTTGTCGCTCTCTCCTGCGTTTGCGAGGTAGCGCAAGGAAACAGACGAAAGAAATGGCCCAACCCACCGCCAAACACATGTATATACATACGTCCACACACGCAAATATACATACCTACACAGCTTTCCATGGTTTACCCCGGACGCTTCACATGCCTTGATTCAATCCACTGACAGCAAGTCAGCCCCGGTATACCACATCGCTCCAATTCACTCTATTCCTTGCCCTCCTTTCACCCTCCTGCATGTTCAGGCCCCGATCACACAAAATCTTTTTCACTCCATCTTTCCACCTCCAATTTGGTCTCCCTCTTCTCCTCGTTCCCTCCACCTCCGACACATATATCCTCTTGGTCAATCTTTCCTCACTCATTCTCTCCATGTGCCCAAACCATTTCAAAACACCCTCTTCTGCTCTCTCAACCATGCTCTTTTTATTTCCACACATCTCTCTTACCCTTACGTTACTTACTCGATCAAACCACCTCACACCACACATTGTCCTCAAACATCTCATTTATATATATATATATATATATATATTTCCACACATCTCTCTTACCCTTACGTTACTTACTCGATCAAACCACCTAACACCACACATTGTCCTCAAACATCTCATTTCCAGCACATCCATCCTCCTGCGCACAACTCTATCCATAGCCCACGCCTCGCAACCATACAACATTGTTGGAACTACTATTCCTTCAAACATACCCATTTTTGCTTTCCGGGATAATGTTCTCGATGTGTGGAAATAAAAAGAGCGTGGTTGAGAGAGCAGAAGAGGGTGTTTTGAAATGGTTTGGGCACATGGAGAGAATGAGTGAGGAAAGATTGACCAAGAGGATATATGTGTCGGAGGTGGAGGGAACGAGGAGAAGAGGGAGACCAAATTGGAGGTGGAAAGATGGAGTGAAAAGGATTTTGTGTGATCGGGGCCTGAACATGCAGGAGGGTGAAAGGAGGGCAAGGAATAGAATGAATTGGAGCGATGTGGTATACAGGGGTTGACGTGCTGTCAGTGGATTGAATCAAGGCATGTGAAGCGTCCGGGGTAAACCATGGAAAGCTGTGTAGGTATGTATATTTGCGTGTGTGGACGTGTGTATGTACATGTGTATGGGGAGGGTTGGGCCATTTCTTTCGTCTGTTTCCTTGCGCTACCTCGCAAACGCGGGAGACAGCGACAAAGTATAAAAAAAAAAAAAAAAAAAATATATATATATATATATATATATATATATATATATATATATATATATATATATATATATATACACACACACACATACAAGTGAATCTAACGAATTTTTGTGCTGGATTAATCCATTTTTGTATTAAACCCCAAAGATGACGACAAGCAAGAGGAAAAACCCATCACATGTTGATAGATCTGGCAAGAAGCTGTGGAAGATGCTCAATTTGGAATTGAAAATGAAGGTAATCACCCAATATGAAGGAGGAAAAAAGCTAATGTGATTGCATGTGGTCTATAGTTGACCCATTTGATAGTCTCCACAATTTTAAAGGATAAAGAAAAAATATATGAAGCAGTGAAAGGTTCAGGCAAGTATGAAGCTACAATAATAACAAAGCAACGACAAGGGCCGCCCATTCACGAAATGGAAAAGTTGTTGATGCTGCAGATAGAAGATCAAATTCAAAAATGTACCACTAAGCTTACCAAGTATTCTGGAGAAGGCTAAAAGTCTCTTTGAGACTTCAAAGGAGTAAGCAGGAGAGGATTACATCGAGAACTTCACAGCAAGTCATAGTTGGTTAAATAGATTTAAAAGAAGATATAAGTTGCACAACATTTGAGTCACACGGTGAAGCAGCAGTGCTGACAAGGAGCTGCTGAAAAGTTCATTGAGAGGTTGAATGAATCAATTCATGAACTAAATAATCTCAAATAAAAGGTAAGAAGAAACTACAGAATCCTACAATAAAGCTGGTTAATAAGAAACAAGATAATCATAGTAGAAATTGAGTAGGATAAAAGAATGCTGTACAAGTATATGAAATCTACATGCCATACTGACATACATCCGACATAAGTCCATTTCGAGAAACGACTGGTCGGTCTGAATGGAACTTGGACATATGTCAGGAGCATCTGTATTGCAGTAGTTTCCAGGGCACATGAGGTGTCCAAGGTAAACCATGGAAAGGTCTTTGGGGCCTGGTTGGGGAGCGTGAGCTGTGGTTTCTGTTAGAGAATTGATGTGAGTGGATGTGACCTCTTTGTCTCTTCCTGGCAATATCTGGCTAATGTGGGAAAAGCGATCAAGTACTTCAATTCGGGAAATTTGCTTCTGCACACTGTATCTCTTCCACCTGTGTTTCAAAATGGTTGGCTCTTACCTTTCTAGAGAGGATTTGTTAGAAATGAAATGTCTGAGGACAATATGTGGTGTGAGGTGGTTTGATCAAGAAGTATTAAAAGAGAAAGAGAGATGTATGTTGATAAAAAGTGTGTGGTTGAGATAGCAGAAGAGAGTGTATTGAAATGGTTTGGTCACATGGAAAGAATGAGTAAGGAAAGATTGACAAAGAGGATATATATGCCAGAGGTGGAGGGAACAAGGATAAGCAGGAGACCAAATTGGAGGAGGAAGGATGGAATGAAAAATATTTTGAGCGATCGGGGCCTGAACATACAGGAAGGTGAAAGGCATGCAAGGAATAGAGTGAATTGAACGATGTGGTATATCGGGATCGACGTGCTGTCAATGGATTGTACCTGGGCATGTGAAGCGTCTGGGGTAAACCATGGTAAGGACTGTGGGGCCTGGATGTGGTTTCAGTGCATTACAAATGACAGCTAAAGACTGAGTGTGAACAAATGTGGCCTTTTTTTGTCTGTTTCCTGGCACTACCTCGCTGAATGGGGGGGGGATGCTATTTCATATTTGGCGGGGTGACGACAGGAATGGATGAAGGCAGCAAGTGTGAATATGTACATGTGTATATATGTATATGTCTGTGAGTGTATATGTATGTATACGCTGAAATGTATATTTAAGTATATGTGCGTGTGTGGGCATTTATGTATATACATGTGTATGTGGGTGGGTTGGGCCATTCCTCATCTGTTTCTTTGCGCTACCTTGCTAACACGGGAGACAACGATTAAGTATGAATAAAAGTCTGCCAGTAAGTTTTTAAGTTGTCCTCTATTACGTGCAGGGAATACGTGGGAAGTATTCTTTCTCTCCTATATATACAAGCTCTCCCTAATTTACAACTTATGCGACTTACGACCATCCAGACATATGACCGGAAAAAGAATATAAATTTGTAGATAAAAATGATGAAATATGAGCAAAAGAATCTTAAATAAATGGTAAAAAGAAACTACATAATCATATAATGTAATGAAGCTGGTTAGTAAAAACTGAGATAATCATGATGGAAATTGAGTAGGATAAAAGAATGCTTTACCGATATATGAATTCTACATGCCATACTAACGTACATCTGGCTTACATCCATTTCGAGATTCAACTAGTCAGTCAGAATGGTACTCGAATGTATATTGGGGAGGGAGTATGGAAAGAAAGAGTGAGGAAAGGTTGACAAAGAGGATATCTGTGTCAGAAGTGGGAGACCATATTAGAGGTAGAAAGATGGTGTGAAAAAGATTATGTAACATTAATTATAGTGAAGGTCTATACAAATTGGATAGCTCTATCGTAGGCAAATTGTAAACAGTTCCTTTTCTTGTACGCATGATAAGATTTTATGACAGGCATGATGCCAAACCTGAACATATCATTGTTTACCAATGGTGTCTTAACTACTTTTTTCCTTGCATATGAACTGACTGTTCTACATCTATCTCATTCTTGTATCTCCCTTGATATTATTATTATATGAAAGTGCATTTAGGAACTTACTTTGTTTCATTTTCACATTTATTTTTGCATATACTAGATAACATGCACCACTGTGAAAGGAGAAAGTTGAGAGAAAATGTGAATAAGAGCAAGGTTATTAGTATTAGGTTCAGCAGGGTTGAGGGACAAGTTTGTTGGGATGTGGGTTTGAATGGAGAAAAACTGGAGGAAGTGAAGTGCTTTAGATATCTGGGAGTGGATTTAGCAGTGAATGGAACCATGGAAGTGGAAGTGGTCAGTGTTCAAACTACAGAGGTATAGGATTGTTGAATATACATATAAGTTGTATGGGAGGGTAGTGATTGAGAGGGTGAAGGCATGTACAAAGTATCAGCTTGGAGAGGAGCAGTGTGCTTTCAGAAATGGGAAAGGATGTGTGGATCAGGTGTTTGCTTTAAAGAATGTGTGAGAAATACTTAGAAATACAGGTGGATTTGTATGTGGCACTTATAGATCTGGAGAAGGCATATGATAGGGTTGATAAGAGATGTTTTGTGGAAGGCCATTAGAATATTTGGTGTGGGAAGAAATCTGCTAGAAGCAATGAGATTTTTTTAAAGGGTTAAGGCTTGTGCATGAGTACAAAGAGAGGAGAGTGATTGGTTCCAAGTGGGAGTTGGTTGGCACCATGGAGTGTGTGATGTCACCATGGTTGTTCAATTTCTTTATGAATGGAGTGGAGAGGGAAGTCAAAGCAGAAGTCTTGGAGAGAGGGGCAAATATGCAGTCTGAGGGATGAGAGGGCCTGGGAAGTGGGTCAGTTGATACCGCACTTGGTGGCTGATTCGAGTAAGAAACTGCAGAAGTTAGTGACTGGGTTTGGAAGAATGTATGAAAGGAGAAAACTGAGAATGAATGTCAATAAAAGCAATATTATTAGGTATAGCAGGCCTGAGGGAAAGGTTAGTTGGGGTGTGAGTTTGTATTGAAAAAACTGGAGGAAGTTAAGTGTTTTAGATATCTGGGAGTGTTCGTGGCAGCAAATGGAACCATGGAAGCAGAAGTGAGTTATGGGGTGAGGGAGGGGGTGAAGATTCTAGGAGCACTGAAGAATGCATGAATAAAGAGAATATTATCTGGGAGGGCAAAAATGGATATGTATGAATAAATGGTAATCCCAACAGTATCACATGGATGCAAGGGATGGGCAATAGATTGGGCCATTTGGAGGAGGCTGGATGTATTGGAAATGAAGTGTTTGAGGACAATAATGAATGGTAATAAAAAAGTGTAGCTGAGAGAGCAGAAGGTGTGCTGAAATGGTTTGGACATATGGAAGGAATAAGTGAGGAAATGTTGAGAAGGAGGATATGTGTTAGAAATGGGGGAAACAAGCAGAACAGGGAAACCAAATTGGAGGTGGAAGGATGGAGTGAAAAAGATTTTGAGCAATTAGGTCCTGAACATGCAGGAGGGTGAAAGTCATGCACAGGAGAGAGACTGGCTCAATGCCAATAAGATTATATTGTGTTAAAGGAATGTTCAAAAGTCACTAAATCTGTGAAGCTGTAAGGGGAGTAATGAACAAATAGGTTACAAGTTAAGGTTCATTAGAAGAGTTTTCACTCTGCTGTATGCTAGTTAAACATAAGTCTTTAGGAACATAGTTGTCATCCTTAGAATTTAAGCAGTTGAGATGGATTGTCAGAAAGATGGAGGTGAATGACAGAGGGCAGGTAGGTAGAGTGAGGACTGAGGAATTCGAAGAGGCATCATAATATAGAGGTAATGGATGATAGTTGAAAGATGAAGTGGTGACATGTTGTTAGCAAGGGTAAAATGGATGTGAAAGGAATACTTGTGATTATCTGAATTAGGTGAGTAAGAAAATGTACAGAGGAGGACAGAGTTAAGGAGTGCATGTGTTTTGATGGAAGAATGTCTAAAATATGTTGTGTATTAAAGGTTCTTCTTGAACTTCCCTACGGTAAAGTGTGAGATTGGTTAAAGAATATGAAATGAATTACATGGTATGTTCTGTAGCTGATGTGCTACAGTCACTAGATGGTTTGTGAAAAATATACAAGAAAATGTAGTACTGACTGAATGCCAATAATATCTTAAAATATGAAGCATGGAGAAAAGAAACTACTTTTTGAGTAATCAGTAGTAGTTTTGTTATTTGAACATATAAAATGCTCTAGAGGATGAAGATAAAAGTTAGTTAATGTTTCAACTGATTATTTTAGTGTAAGACATACATTACTTTTTTCAAATTTGTTGTAGGTGTCTTTTATGAAGTTTCAAGGAAAGATATAAAGTGCTATGATTTATGAATTAATGTTGCTTGTATTGACTGACTCAAGTTTGGCATGGTCAGTTATGCTTTGTATGCTTACTGACCAATGACAAGCATGGACTTACTGTTGTTGATTGTCTAATATGCCAGTCTTTTAACACACACACACACACACACACAGATGTGCATGGTCTAATGTTTCTAATACTTTTACTGACCAATAAGATATTTGTCTTTTGTGATATGGTCTACTGATACAAACTTATGACCTGAAATGAACATGATCTTGTATTTGTGTACTTTACATTCCTGCTGCAGAGACGTTTGCTGTAGTCATCTGTCGTACTCGAGTGTATTAGACCAACATTGTCTGGAAAACAACTGCCTAATGAAAGTGACTAATTGTTCCTCAAGTGGTTAATTACTGAATTCAACTCAACCAATGAGAAATGAAACTAATGAAGCTGAGCCAGTATCAATTATGTTTAAAGTTAGCTAATCTGGATTGAGCTGTGCTGCACACAGATATTTAATCCCCATCCCAATTACTTTAGAGTCTATCTCAGAAACCAGTTAAATCTGACAAGAATATCTGATCTTCCCATAATTATACAAATTATACAACCCTAAGTAAAGAGATTAAGAGAAGACTTTGAAGGACTGTTGAATGTGTTTGATGATAGGATGGCAGTGGTATGTTTGGCTCAAGGAATAATGTCAAGTGAGATTAAACAAAGCATTTGATTCCTATTCTGTTCTTATACATATCTATGTTGCTTAAGTCTAGCATAAAGATCCTTTCCAGTCTGCCCAACATAAAACTTATTACAGTACAAGAATCAGATGCTTTGTTTAATCATGTTAAGAATTATGACCATTATACGTATTGACTGGAGTAATGCCAATTCAGTTACTGACTGCAACTCCTTTACCATAAGAAATATCATGAGAAATATTGTTGAATCTTCTATTATTAAATACACAAAGAATTGTAACATTAATGTAAGTGAAGGTTTATACAAACTGGATAGCTATCTTAGGCAAAATTTAAAAACAGTTCCCTTTCTTGTCCACATAATAAAAATTTTATGACAGGCTCTCTGCCAGACCTGAACAACAGCAACATGAACTTGTACTTGTTCATACTTGCTTACCTTCATCCATTCCTGATGCCACACTGCACCACAAGAAACAGCACTGCTACCCCCCACTTCAGCAAGGTAGTGCCAGGAAAACAGAAAAAAGGCCACAGTTGTTCACACTCAGTCTCCAGCTGTCATGTGCAATGCACCAAAACAACAGCTCATCTAGGCCTCACAGACCTTTCCGTGCTTTACCCTGGATGTTTCACATGCCCTGGTTCAGTCCATTGATAGCACATTGACCCAGGTATACCACATCATTCCAATTCACTCTATTCCTTGAATGCCTCTCACCCTCTTGTATGTTCAGGCCCTGATCGCTCAAAATCTTTTTCACTCCATCCTACCACCTCCAATTTGGTCTCCTCCTTCTTGCTCCCTCCACCTCTGACACATATATCCTCTTTGTCAGCCTTTCCTCACTCATTCTTTCCATATGTCCAAACCATTTCATTCCACCCTCTTCTGCTCTCGACCACACTCTTTTTATTACCACCCATCTCTTTTGTCCTTTCATTACTTACTCGATCAAACCACCTCACACCACATATTGTTCTCAAACATTTAATTTCCAACAAATCCGCCTTTCCTTCGCACAACCCTATCTATGCCTCATGCCTCGCAACCACATAATATTGTTGGAACTACTTTTCCTTCAAGCATACTCATTTTTGGTCTCCAAGATATCATTCTCTCTTTCCACACATCCTTCATCCCTCCCAGAACCTTCACCCCCTCCCCTACTCTGTGACTTACTTCTACTCTCATGGTTCCATTCGCTGCTAAATCCACTCCCATATATCTAAAAACACTTCACTTCCTCCAATTTTTCGCCATTCAAACTTACATCCCAATTAACTTGTCCCTCAACCCTACTGAACCAAATAACCTTGCTCTTATCCACATTTACTCTCAACTTTCTCCTTTCACACACTTCAAACTCAGTCACCAACTTGTGCAGTTTCTCTCTTGAATCAACCACCGGTGCTGTATCACCGGCGAACAAGAGTTGACTCACTTCCCAGGCCCTCTCATCCTGAACAGACTGTATACTCTGCCCTCTCTCCAAAACTTGTATTTACCTCTCTCACCACACCATCCATAAACAAATAAACAACCATGGGGGCATCGCACAGCCCTGCTGCAGACCAACTGACTCATACACATACCTTACATCTTTGATAAAAACTTTTCACTGCCTCTAACGGCTTACCTTCCTTACCATATACTCATATACTCTGAAGACCTTCCACAAAGCATCTCTATGTGCCTTCTCCAGATACATAAGTGCTACATACAAATCCATCTTTTTATAAGTATCTCTCACACACATTCTTCAAAGCAAACACCTGATCCACACATCCTCTACCACTTCTGAAACCACACTGCTCCTCCTCAGTATGATACTCTGAACACACCTTCACCCTCTCAATCAATAACCTCCAATACAATATTCCAAGAATACTCAACAAACCTATCCCTCTGTTGTTTGAACACTCACTTTTATACCCTTTGCCTTTGTGCAGTGGCACTGTACATGCATTCTGCTAATCTTCAGGCACCTCACCATGATCCATACATACTTTGAATATCCTTACCAACCAATCAATGACAGTCACCACACTCTTCTCCCCAACAATTTCTCTTCTTTTTTGAAAACCTCTACAAATCTTCACCTTCGCCTCCACAAGATAGTGATCAGACATCCCACCAGCTGCCCCTCTCAGCACATTAAAATCCAAAAGTCTCTCTTTAACACCTATCAATGAAAGCATAATTTGATAATGCCCTTTGACTATCTCTCCTACTCACATACTTATGTATATCTCTTTTTTTTAAACCAGGTATTCCCAATCACCAGTCTTTTTTCAGCACATAGATCCACAAGCTCTTCACAGTTTTCATTCACAACACTGAATACCCCATGTACACCAATTATACCCTCAACAGCCACATTACTCACTTTTGCATTTAGATTACCCATCACTAAGAAAACTATATATTTGTTTTTTATTATACTTCGTTACTGTCTCCCGCGTTAGAGAGGTAGTGTATGGAAACAGCCGAAAGAATGGCCCAACCCCCCCACTTTTATATACATAAACGCCCACACACGCACATATATATACTATACACTTCACCATATACATACACAGACATATACATATATATACATGTACATATCCAGACTTGCTGCCTTCATCCATTCCTGTTACCACCCCGCCACACATGAAGTGGCACGTGCGAAGTATCACTAGGAAAAGACAACTAAGGTCTCTAGCTGTCATGTGTAATGTGTAATTATATATATATATATATATATATATCGCTACCTCGCAAACGCGGGAGACAGCGACAAAGAAAAAAAAAAAAAAAAATATATATATATATATATATATATATATATATATATATATATATATATATATATATATATATATATATATATATATATAACGTAAGGGTAAGAGAGATGTGTGGAAATAAAAAGAGCGTGGCTGAGAGAGCAGAAGAGGGTGTTTTGAAATGGTTTGGGCACATGGAGAGAATGAGTGAGGAAAGATTGACCAAGAGGATATATGTGTCGGAGGTGGAGGGAACGAGGAGAAGTGAGAGACCAAATTGGTGGTGGAAAGATGGAGTGAAAAAGATTTTGAGTGATCGGGGCCTGAACATGCAGGAGGGTGAAAGGAGGGCAAGGAATGGAGTGAATGTGGTATACCGGGGTTGACGTGCTGTCAGTGGATTGAATCAGGGCATGTGAAGTGTCTGGGGTAAACCATGGAAAGCTGTGTTGGTATGTATATTTGCGTGTGTGGACGTGTGTATATACATGTGTATGGGGGTGGGTTGGGCCATTTCTTTCGTCTGTTTCCTTGCGCTACCTCGCAAACGCGGGAGACAGCGACAAAGCAAAAAAAAAAAGAAAATATATATATATATATATATATATATATATATATATATATATATATATATATATATATTATCCCTGGGGATAGGGGAGAAAGAATACTTCCCACGTATTCCCTACGTGTCGTAGAAGGCGACTAAAAGGGGAGGGAGCGGGGGCTGGAAATCCTCCCCTCTCGTTTTTTTTTTGATTTTCCAAAAGAAGGAACAGAGAACGAGGCCAGGTGAGGATATTCCCTCAGAGGCCCAGTCCTCTGTTCTTAACGCTACCTTGCTAACGCGGGAAATGGCGAATAGTATGAAAGAAAGAAAAGATATATATATATATATATATATATATATAGGTATGTATATTTGCGTGTGTGGACGTATGTATATACATGTGTATGGGGGTGGTCTGTTTCCTTGCGCTACCTCGCAAACGCGGGAGACAGCAAAAAAAAAAAAAAAAAAAAAAAATATATATATATATATATATATATATATATATATATATATATATATATCCTGGGGATATATATATATATATATATATATATATATATATATATATATATATATATATATATATATATATATATATATATATATCCCTGGGGATAGGGGATTAAGAATACTTCCCACGTATTCCCTGCGTGTCGTAGAAGGCGACTAAAAGGGGAGGGAGCGGGGGGCTGGAAATCCTCCCCTCTCGTTTTTTTTTTTCCAAAAGAAGGAACAGAGGGGGCCAGGTGAGGATATTCCAAAAAAGGCCCAGTCCTCTGTTCTTAACGCTACCTCGCTAATACGGGAAATGGCGAATAGTTTGAAAGAAAAGAAAGAAATATATATATATATATATATATATATATATATATATATATATATATATATATATATATATATATATATATATATATATTATTACATGTGAGAAACTGCAGAAGCTGGTGACTGAGTTTGGTAAAGTGTGTGAAAGAAGAAAGTTGAGAGTAAATGTGAATAAGAGCAAGGTTATTAGGTACAGTAGGGTTGAGGGTCAAGTCAATTGGGAGGTAAGTTTGAATGGAGAAAAACTGGAGGAAGTGAAGTGTTTTAGATATCTGGGAGTGGATTTGGCAGTGGATGGAACCATGGAAGCAGAAGTGAATCATAAGGTGGGGGAGGGGGTGAAAATTCTGGGAGCCATGAAGAATGTGTGGAAGTCGAGAACATTATCTCCGAAAGCAAAAATGGGTATGTTTGAAGGAATAGTGGTTCCAACAATGTTGTATGGTTGCGAGGCGTGGGCTATGGATAGAGTTGTGCGTAGGAGGGTAGATGTGCTGGAAATGAGATGTTTGAGGACAATATGTGGTGTGAGGTGGTTTGATCGAGTAAGTAATGTAAGGGTAAGAGAGATATGTGGTAATAAAAAGAGTGTGGTTGAGAGAGCAGAAGAGGGTGTTTTGAAATGGTTTGGTCACATGGAGAGAATGAGTGAGGAAAGATTGACCAAGAGGATATATGTGTCAGGTGGAGGGAACGAGGAGAAGTGGGAGACCAAATTGGAGGTGGAAAGATGGAGTGAAAAAGATTTTTTGTGATCGGGGCCTGAACATGCAGGAGGGTGAAAGGCGTGCAAGGAATAGAGTGAATTGGAATGATGTGGTATACCGGGGTCGATGTACTGTCAATGGATTGAACCAGGGCATGTGAAGCATCTGGGGTAAACCATGGAAAGTTCTGTGGGGCCTGGATGTGGAAAGGGAACTGTGGTTTCAGAGCATTATTACACGACAGCTAGAGACTGAGTGTGAACAAATCGGGCCTTTGTTGTCTTTTGCTAGCGCTACCTCGCACACATGAGGGGGGAGGGGGTTGTTATTTCATGTGTGGTGAGGTGGCGATAGGAATGAATAAAGGCAGACAGTATGAATTATGTACATGTGTATATATGTATTTGTCTGTGTGTGTATATATATGTATACGTTGAGATGTATAGGTATGTATATTTGCGTGTGTGGACATGTATGTATATACATGTGTATGTGGGTTGGTTGGGCCATTCTTTCGTCTGTTTCCTTGTGCTACCTCGCTGACGCGGTAGACGGCGACAAAGCAAATGAAAAATGATAATAAAATATATATATCCCTGGGGATACGGGAGAAAGAATACTTCCCAAATATTCCCTGCGTGTTGTAGAAGGTGACTAAAAGGGAAGGGAGCGGGAGGGCTGGAAATCCTCCCCTAAGCACTTACTACACAGTTGCTATACACTCTCTGCATATAGATGCATGCACACCATCACATTTAATGACCTGTGGTCCTGACATGGCCAGCTTCCCGAGTGCTGCAGCAGCCTCTTAAGAATAGATGAGTAGGAATTTTTTTTTTTTTTTTTTTTTTTTTTTTTATACTTTGTCGCTGTCTCCCGCGTTTGCGAGGTAGCGCAAGGAAACAGACGAAAGAAATGGCCCAACCCCCCCCCATACACATGTATATACATACGTCCACAATACCTACACAGCTTTCCATGGTTTACTCCAGACGCTTCACATGCCTTGCTTCAATCCACTGACAGCACGTCAACCCCGGTATACCACATCGCTCCAATTCACTCTATTCCTTGCCCTCCTTTCACCCTCCTGCATGTTCAGGCCCCGATCACACAAAATCTTTTTCACTCCATCTTTCCACCTCCAATTTGGTCTCCCTCTTCTCCTTGTTCCCTCCACCTCCGACACATATATCCTCTTGGTCAATCTTTCCTCACTCATCCTCTCCATGTGCCCAAACCACTTCAAAACACCCTCTTCTGCTCTCTCAACCACGCTCTTTATTTCCACACATCTCTCTTACCCTTACGTTACTCACTCGATCAAACCACCTCACACCACACATTGTCCTCAAACATCTCATTTCCAGCACATCCATCCTCCTGCACACAACTCTATCCATAGCCCACGCCTCACAACCATACAACATTGTTGGAACCACTATTCCTTCAAACATACCCATTTTTGCTTTCCGAGATAATGTTCTCGACTTCCACACATTCTTCAAGGCCCCCAGGATTTTCGCCCCCTCCCCCACCCTATGATCCACTTCCGCTTCCATGGTTCCATCCGCTACCAGATCCACTCCCAGATATCTAAAACACTTCACTTCCTCCAGTTTTTCTCCATTCAAACTCACCTCCCAATTGACTTGACCCTCAACCCTACTGTACCTAATAACCTTGCTCTTATTCACATTTACTCTTAACTTTCTTCTTCCACACACTTTTCCAAACTCAGTCACCAGCTTCTGCAGTTTCTCACATGAATCAGCCACCAGCGCTGTATCATCAGCGAACAACAACTGACTCACTTCCCAAGCTCTCTCATCCCCAACAGACTTCATACTTGCCCCTCTTTCCAAAACTCTTGCATTTACCTCCCTAACAACCCCATCCATAAACAAATTAAACAAACATGGAGACATCACACACCCCTGCCGCAAACCTACATTCACTGAGAACCAATCACTTTCCTCTCTTCCTACACGTACACATGCCTTACATCCTCGATAAAAACTTTTCACTGCTTCTAACAACTTTCCTCCCACACCATATATTCTTTATACCTTCCACAGAGCATCTCTATCAACTCTATCATATGCCTTCTCCAGATCCATAAATGCTACATACAAATCCATTTGCTTTTCTAAGTATTTCTCACATACATTCTTCAAAGCAAACACCTGATCCACACATCCTATACCACTTCTGAAACCACACTGCTCTTCCCCAATCTGATGCTCTGTACATGCCTTCACCCTCTCAATCAATACCCTCCCATATAATTTACCAGGAATACTCAACAAACTTATACCTCTGTAATTTGAGCACTCACTCTTATCCCCTTTGCCTTTGTACAATGGCACTATGCACGCATTCCGCCAATCCTCAGGCACCTCACCATGAGTCATACATACATTAAATAACCTTACCAACCAGTCAACAATACAGTCACCCCCTTTTTTAATAAATTCCACTGCAATACCATCCAAACCTGCTGCCTTGCCGGCTTTCATCTTCCGCAAAGCTTTCACTACCTCTTCTCTGTTTACCAAATCAAATGAGTAGGAAATACACAAGTAATTATATTGTGTAACTTTTGGCAAGGCTACATCATCAGGATCAGAATCTCATCAAAGTACTTTTCACTCTCTTTATCATATGCATTTTCTTTGGATGATTACAACCTTTGGATGCAGTCATTTTGATAAACTGTTCATCATTATTAGTATCTTTAGTATGTGCTCATCTTTCCTGGCTTGGTGGGGTAGCATCTGGAAGAGGACCCTAAAGAAAAAAATCATTTTTTAACTCCTTCTCTTCCTATCTTTAGAAAGTTGAATATACATGAGGGCAAGATTTCCAGCCTCCTGCTCCCTTCCCTAATAATCTATGCCATGCAGGAGGCATGTGGCTAGTATTCATTCTTCCCTATCCTTAATATTATTAAGTAGAGATAATAAGTTTACAGGGACATTTTTAGACTCAAAGCCTTTACTGTTAATCTTACGTATGAATTTTTCCTTTGTGAGACATCCTCAATATGGCTAACAAGTTGGCCTTCCTAAAGAATGGAGAACTTAAGTGAGAGTGATGGTGGTAACTGGTTGCTGTGTAACTTTTGGTCCTTTATGGCTACATTAGTTGCCAGCAGTTTGCAATTAGCTGGCCTTATCCAACTTTCTCACTGGTTGAATTCTATGGCAGATTAACTGAATAAGTTTTTTCTCATAAGAAGGTAGTGGGGTCTTAAACTGATGTTGGGTCAATGCTAAATAATGACTGACTGGCTATAGCAGTTTTCTCTGCAGCTGCATTCTGTCAAAATGCATAAATAAATCATGTACACACTAATGTCTCAAATCTGGCATTCTGAAATCTGGAAACAACCTAAATCCAGCACTTGTGAAGGGAAATATCATTCAGTGAAACCAAGAGCATTCAATTTCTGTATAATCAGATGTTGCTATCTTAGTCAACTTTGTGCAATAACTAATCAAAGAAAAACTATAAAAGATAATTGCATTATGCAAGTGACACCACTAGGACAGCCTAAGAAGTGATTAAAACCCTGAACATGCCCAGTTACAGAAACTCTAACTTCACCAAGCCCCTTTCTCGATGCTCACTAGAATAAGCTGTTTTGATAATCCTTCAAGCACATTTACACCTGCTTCTCTGATCGGTTAAATGCAAGACTTTCCTTCTGTTTCTCCAGAGGCAGAAACCTCATTGCAGCAAGATGACACCCATGTTTCCTAACCAACATCAAGTAGGTCTTATGCTACCCCAGCACTTCAACAAAGTAATCACCTTAGTCTACATATACATTTTTGGATTGGATACCATCAATTACATATCACAAATACAACAATTACAGTTGTAATATAACTATCATAAATTTGCATGAATTGGGAAAACTCCCCAAGTTGAGTGATTTATTCTCTCTGCTATCAGGTCCCCTTGTGATAATGGTGCACTAATTCCAGAAAAGTCAAATCTGGCATATATTTGCTCAAAGGTTGCTAGATTTGTGTCCCTAAATTGTACTCAAAATTGTTTCTCATACATTTACTGACTACTGTTGAGCATGGTTGTAAGATGTTGCTTGCATTAACCTAGCAGACATGGTCTATTTTCATACCTTCACTTACTAACTACAGGCAGACCTGGTCAGAATTACAAAAATATTAAGAAAGTATAGAAGCAGTGCCAATCTTCCTCCCAATATCTTATAGTGATAGATTTATTGTGACTTGTTATATGTTAAATTTCTCTCATTCCTGCTTGCAATCATTGTGTAAGATGTCATTAGGAACATCAAGTCTCTTAAATGTATGCCTTGTAATACTGGTATCTCTGATAATTTTCTTTAAGCATCACAGTACTTAATTCCAAAACAACAAGAGTTTGGCCAGAGGTACATGATAATTATTTTTTCCCCTTTTGCCTTAGATGTGGGAGCCCAGAGTATGGTTGTACTACCTAGAGGTTAACCAGCTTCTGAGGGCTGCAGCTGAAAATGCAAGCATTCTAGGCATAAAGATGTTATGATCAAGTAGTTATTTTTTCGTGGAAATTTAGTGATGTTGAAAATTTGGCAACCAGTATAATTCTGCATTTGTTTTTTATTTCTTTTCATTCTTTTAGAAATTTGTGAAGTTAGTAAGGTGTATACCTAATTTGAAGTTATTTGCCATGCTTGGTCTCAGGTAGCCTTTTATTAGTCTTGATGTTGGAAATGAAAGAATAAGATTGTAAAACAGTAACACCTCTAGGCTTTAGTATTTGTGCAACAGACATCTGAAGGCTGAAAGAAAATACAGCTCACTGCATACTTGCATTAAACATTGGATCTGTTTCAGCATATTTGTTTGAGAACTTTAACGTTGTTCCTTGAGTAAATTGTCTCTTCTACTGCTCAGGCTATGTTATGTGATGGTGATTTATTCAATGAGAGTTTATAGTTTAATAACCAATGCTTTCTTTCTGCACCTGACCATGTTTGAAAGAAATGAACTGCGCAGTTCTGTTTGTTCAAAGTAGTTTAACCTTGATATAAAAAACTCGACCCTTATGAAGTATTTAGAGCTCTTAGCAACTGCCCATAGGCCAACTACTTAAAGTTTCTAAAACTGAAGGAAATAATGAATTATTAGACTTTTTCCCTACTCAAGTCAGATGGAAAACTTCTTAAAAGCCAGGGAAACTCTCTGCATAGGTCATTCTGTATCAAGTGATTGAATTTTTTTTACAACAGTATAGTTAATAGGGTCACTGCACTGCAAACTGTAGAGTAAGTGTACAGAAAGTTGATTCTCATAGGGTTTTCAAGGATCATCATGTGTTTAGTGAACTGCCATGACAATTTACTCTCAAAGGAAAAGATTTAAAACACAGACATGTTCAAAGTGTGTGGATAGGAAGTTCAAAAGTGAGAGTGTTGGTGAAGCGAACAAGCTTCCACAGTAATGCCCGCAGTCTCATATTACTGTTCCTCACACATTATTTCACTAGTCAGATCACTTAACTCAGCAGCAGTATTCGGCTAGTATGACTTGTATATGAGGAAATTATCACCTGCTTAGCATCAACATGTTTCTCAAGCTCAAAAACTAGCTGATCAATTTGAGTCTTTAATGGAAAATCCAGATTAACCAGTATTAGGCATATTATAGACATCATGAAGGATATTGTGCCCAAAGGATAAATGTAAGTGGTCTATGCTAATAAAGTAAAGCTTGTAAACCACTACCATATGGATTTAATGAGAATGAACTCAGAAGGGAAACACTGTCCTATGTATGCTGTTAAGTGACTGGGCTATTTAGGTGAATGCAGACTTAAACAGTTGATTGGTAAAGTACAGTGAGGTGTGTGCTTAACAAAAACTCTGAGGAGAGTCTATCAACTTGTAACATTTATTAATGTAACAGTCCTGTTGCACCTCTTTTTATGCTGCTGAAAGTGTACCTGTTATAGATTACAGTATTATTACCGTCATTTCACGAACTAAATGTATGGTAGATTTTAAGGATGAATTACTTATGATAGATGTGATTTAGATAATAAATTAAGTCTTTTATGGTAAGTAATCAGCTTGTGAGGTTTGAGCTTGACAGTAATTACCAACAAGTGCTAAATAATGACATCAAATACTAGACATGGAACCAACATAGTTATGTGGCAAAATATTATTACTAATTATTTGTGCTACTGAGTATAGCTGGAGATAAAGACGCAAAGCATACAAACATATGACAGTGTCCATAAATCCATAAACAGCTATGCAAAACTACTTTTGCTGGATAAAAAGTGTTATTATATTTCATATCTTTTGACGTAATTTGTCTTAATTTTCTTTGAAACATTCTTAGTAACAAAAATGAGTAGCAGTTAAGTTGGAAATACTCTTAAATGACAGAAATGAGTAGCAGTACTTAGCTATTTTCAGTGTTCCTATTGCAGAGTTCACAGTCTTGATGCTGTAGATTCAGTTCCTTTCAGCTGAAACTCATACATATAATAGTGACCACATGCCAGAGGATATTATGATAATCATTTATGAAAACTTCAAGATTCTTTACTTCTTCCTGTAAATTTTCTAATAATTCACACTTGCTGGACTCTTGGAGGATCAATTTTCTTAAATTAGTGCAATTTGTTACTGACAGTTCCTATCAAAAGTTTGTATTAAGCAAAAGACATTGGTTATGTAAAGGTTTGTTACTGTAAACTGGAGGCTTTGTCAGATTCATTTTTCATAGAGACCTACTTTGTTACTGTGGGTCAGTTAAACTTGAGAAACAGTACATTACACCTTTATGAAGTCTCATGGGCTGGTGCATCATTTCCATAGTGTAGCATTTAGCATTCGTAACCAGGAAATGTTCACAGGCCGCCCAGGGTGAAGTGCACAGGTTCAAATCCTATTTGCGGCAGTCAGTCCACAGTCAATCCAGCTGTTCAACCCATAGGGGTTGCTTAATAAAATGGGTACCTGGCTCATGCTAGGGTATATCATATGTATAGCATTAATGAGATGGCCTTGATCAGGGCCTCAGTTGCCAGCACTATATATATATATATATATATATATATATATATATATATATATATATATATATATATATATATATTTTTTTTGCTTTGTCGCTGTCTCCCGCGTTTGCGAGGTAGCGCAAGGAAACAGACGAAAGAAATAGCCCAACCCACCCCCATACACATGTATATACATACGTCCACACACGCAAATATACATACCTACACAGCTTTCCATGGTTTACCCCAGACGCTTCACATGCCCTGATTCAATCCACTGACAGCACGTCAACCCCGGTATACCACATCAATCCAATTCACTCTATTCCTTGCCCTCCTTTCACCCTCCTGCATGTTCAGGCTCCAATCACACAAAATCTTTTTCACTCCATCTTTCCACCTCCAATTTGGTCTTCCACTTCTCCTCGTTCCCTCCACCTCCAACACATATATCCTCTTGGTCATTCTTTCCTCACTCATTCTCTCCATGTGCCCAAACCATTTCAAAACACCCTCTTCTGCTCTCTCAACCACGCTCTTTTTATTACCACACATCTCTCTTACCCTTTCATTACTTACTTGATGAAACCACCTCACACCACATATTGTCCTTAAACATCTTATATCCAACACTTCCACCCTCCTCCGCATAACTCTATCTATAGTCCACACCTCGCAACCATATAACATTGTTGGAACCACTATTCCTTCAAACATACCCATTTTTGCTTTCTGAGATAAGGTTCTCACCTTCCACACATTTTTCAACGCTCCCAGAACTTTCGCCCCCTCCCCCACCCTGTGACTCACTTCCGCTTCCATATACACACATACATATATATATATATATATATTATATATTATATATTATACTTTGTCGCTGTCTCCCGCGTTAGCGAGGTAGCGCAAGGAAACAGATCCCAACCCACCCACATACACATGTATATACATACACGTCCACACCTGCAAATATACATACCTATACATCTCAACGTATACATATATATACACACACAGACATATAAATATATACACATGTACATAATTCATACTGTCTGCCCTTATTCATTCCCGTCACTACCCTGCCACACATGAAATAACAACCCCCTCCCCCACTTGTGTGCAAGGTAGCGCTAGGAAAAGACAACAAAGGCCACATTCATTCACTCTCAGTCTCTAGCTGTCATGTAAAATGCACCAAAACCACAGCTCCCTTTCCATATCCAAGCCCCACAGAATTTCCATGGTTTACCCCAGACGCTTCACATGCCCTGGTTCAATCCATGGACAGCACGTCGACACCGGTATACCACATCATTCTAATTCACTCTATTCCTTGTTCGCCTTTCACCCTCTTGCATGTTCAGGCCCCGATCACTCAAAATCTTTTTCACTCCACCTTTCCACCTCCAATTTGGTCTCCCACTTCTCCTCGTTCCCTCCACCTCTGTCTGACACATATATCCTCTTTGTCAATCTTTCCCCACTCATTCTCTCCATGTGACCAAACCATTTCAAAACATCTTCTGCTCTCAACCACACACTTCTTATTACCACACATCTCTCTTACCCTTTCATTACTTACTCGATCAAACCACCTCACACCACATATTTCCTCAAAAATCTCATTTCCAGCACATCCACCCTCCTGCGCACAACTCTATCTATAGCCCATGCCTCGCAATTATATATCATTGTTGGAACCACTATTCCTTCAAACATACTCATTTTTACTTTCCAAGATAACGTTCTCGACTTCCACACATTTTTCAAAGCTCCCAGAACTTTCGCCCCCTCCCCCATCCTATGATTCACTTTCACTCCCATGGTTCCATCCACTGCCAAATCCACTTCCAGATATCTAAAACACTTCGCTTCCTCCAGTTTTTCTCCATTCAAACTTACCTCCCAATTGACTTGTCCCTCAACCCTACTGTACCTAATAACCTTGCTCTTATTCACATTTACTCTCAGCCTTCTTCTTTCACACACTTTACCAAACTCAGTCACCAGCTTCTGCAGTTTCTCACCCAAATCAGCCACCCGCGCTGTATCATCAGTGAACAACAACTGACTCACTTCCCAAGCTTTCTCATCCACAACAGACTGCATACTTGCCCCTCTTTCCAAAACTCTTGCATTCACCTCCCTAACAACCCCATCCATAAACAAATTAAACAACCATGGAAACATCATGCACCCCTGCCGCAAGCCAATATTCACATATCAATTTAGTTATTATACTTGAATGCTGGCTCCTGCATCAGAGATAGTGCCAGGGAAGAAATGAAGAATGGCCCATCCACTCACACACACGTATATATACATACACAACACCCATACATGCACATATACATTCATCTCAGTTATTAACTCTAACTCCAGTACCACGAGAAATATCAGTGACTCTTCTATTATTAAATACACAAAGAAATATAACCTTAGTATTAGTGAAGATCTATACAAATTGGATGATTTTATTGTTGATAAAATTTGTAAACAATTTACCTTCTTCGTCCATATAATAAGTTTATGATACGCTTGTGGTCTGTCTTGGACAATCACATGTTTACCAAATGGCGTCCTAGCTACATCTCTTCGTTGTATATCAACTGACTGTTATATTTCTCTCTTGTGTCTCCCCTGATGATGTGATTATTACACGAAAGTGCACTTGGGAACTTAATCGTGTTTCATTTTCCCTGTCGGACTCATAGGAATACATATATATACATATCATCATATACATACACATACCCCAACATATACACATATGTACATATTCATACTTGCTTGCCTTCATCCATTCCTGGTGCTACCCCACCTGACAGGAACACAGCATTGCTACCACCTACTTCAGCAAGGAAGCTTAAAGGGGGGGGAAAAAAAAAAGGCCACATTTGTTCACACTCAGTCTCTAGCTGTCATGTGTAATGCACTGAAACCACAGCTCCCTATCCACATCCAGGCCCCCCCAGACCTTTCCATGGTTTACCCAAGACGTTTCACATGCCCTGGTTCAGTCCAATGACAGCACGTCGACTCTTAGTATACCACATTGTTCCAATTCACTCTGTTCTTGCACGCCTCTCACCCTCCTTTATGTTCAGTCCCTGATTGCTCAAAATCTTTTTCACTCCATCCTTCCACCTCCAATTTTGTTTCCTGCTTCTCCTTGTTCCCTCCACCTCTGACACATATATCCTCTTTGTCAATCTTTCCTCACTGATATTCTCTATATGTCCAAACCACTTCAACACACCCTCTTCTGCTCTCTCAACCACGCTCTTTTTATTTCCACACATCTCTCTTACCCTTACATTACTTACTCAATCAAACCACCTCACACCACTTATTGTCCTCAAACATCTCATTTCCAGCACATCCACCCTCCTGCACACAACTCTATCCATAGCCCACGCCTCGCGACCATACAACATTGTTGGAACCACTATTCCCTCAATTATACCCATTTTTGCTTTCGGAGATAATGTTCTTGACTTCCACACATTCTTCAAGGCTCCCAGGATTTTTGCCCCCTCCCCCACCCTATGATTTACTTCCACTTCCATGGTTCCATCCGCTGCCAGATCCACTGACAGATATCTAAAACACTTTACTTCCTCCAGTACTTCCTCCTTCTTCTGTTTCCCATTTTAAAAAGTTGAAATACAAGGAGGGGAGGATTTCTGGCCCCCCGCTCCCATCCCCTCTAGTCGCCTTTTATGACACGTGAAGAATGCGTGGGAAGTATTCTTTCTCCCCTATATATAGGGTAGAGGATGTGTGGATCAGGTGTTTGCTTTGAAGAATGTATGTGAGAAATACTTAGAAAAGCAAATGGATTTGTATGTAGCATTTATGGATCTGGAGAAGGCATATGATAGAGTTGATAGAGATGCTCCGTGGAAGGTACTAAGAATATATGGTGTGGGAGGCAAGTTGTTAGAAGCAGTGAAAAGTTTTTATCGAGGATGTAAGGCATGTGTATGTGTAGGAAGAGAGGAAAGTGGTTGGTTCTCAGTGAATGTAGGTTTGCGGCAGGGGTGTGTGATGTCTCCATGGTTGTTTAATTTGTTTATGGATGGGGTTGTTAGGGATGTGAATGCAAGAGATTTGGAAAGAGGGGCAAGTATGCAGTCTGTTGTGGATGAGAGAGCTTGGGAAGTGTGTCAGTTGTTGTTCGCTGATGATACAGCGCTGGTGGCTGATTCATGTAAGAAACTGCAGAAGCTGGTGACTGAGTTTGGTAAAGTGTGTGAAAGAAGAAAGTTAAGAGTAAATGTGAATATGAGCAAGGTTATTAGGTACAGTAGGGTTGAGGGTCAAGTCAATTGGGAGGTAAGTTTGAATGGAGAAAAACTGGAGGAAGTAAAGTGTTTTAGATATCTGGGAGTGGATCTAGCAGCGGATGGAACCATGGAAGCGGAAGTGGATCATAGGGTGGGGGAGGGGGCGAAAATCCTGGGAGCCTTGAAGAATGTGTGGAAGTCGAGAACATTATCCCGGAAAGCAAAAATGGGTATGTTTGAAGGAATAGTAGTTCCAACAATGTTGTATGGTTGCGAGGCGTGGGCTATGGATAGAGTTGTGCGCAGGAGGATGGATGTGCTGGAAATGAGATGTTTGAGGACAATGTGTGGTGTGAGGTGGTTTGATCGAGTAAGTAACGTAAGGGTAAGAGAGATGTGTGGAAATAAAAAGAGCGTGGTTGAGAGAGCAGAAGAGGGTGTTTTGAAATGGTTTGGGCACATGGAGAGAATGAGTGAGGAAAGATTGACCAAGAGGATATATGTGTCGGAGGTGGAGGGAACGAGGAGAAGAGGGAGACCAAATTGGAGGTGGAAAGATGGAGTGAAAAAGATTTTGTGTGATCGGGGCCTGAACATGCAGGAGGGTGAAAGGAGGGCAAGGAATAGAGTGAATTGGAGCGATGTGGTATACAGGGGTTGACGTGCTGTCAGTGGATTGAATCAAGGCATGTGAAGCGTCCGGGGTAAACCATGGAAAGCTGTGTAGGTATGTATATTTGCGTGTGTGGACGTGTGTATGTACATGTGTATGGGGAGGGTTGGGCCATTTCTTTCGTCTGTTTCCTTGCGCTACCTCGCAAACGCGGGAGACAGCGACAAAGTATAAAAAAAAAAAAAAAAATATATATATATATATATATATATATATATATATATATATATATATATATATATATGTATATATATATCTGTTTCCCCTTTTAGAAAGTTGAAATACAAGGAGGGGAGGGTTTCCAGCCTCCCGCTCCTGTCCCCTTTAGTCGCCTTCTACGACACATGAGGAATGCGTTGGGAAGTATTCTTTCTCCCCTATCCCCCTATCTTTACATGGCAATACAGAATTAATCAGAGAAACAAGTTATATGTGTACAGATTCTTTATTATTCAGTCATATAGTTTTCTAATTGTAAAATTCAATAGAAATTAGAAAACTACCAGTAATTAAGAGAGATTACATACAGTAATTCCAATTGAATAACATCATCTCATAATTAAGGTTTTTTTCATTCACGCTTGAACTCAAACTAAATTATTTTTATTAGATTGTTGAGAAAGATGCATTTTACTGGATGGGTGACATGAATTTGTTTCTGCATTATTTGTCTCACAATTATGACAAGAATTTGAATTTAGTTGTCAAGAATTTGACTGACCTTGTCAAAACTAATCATAGGCATCATCAGTAATACGTAGTGGTGACAGAGTGTGAAGATTATACTGTCTTCAATATGTTCCATAGGGCCTTGTGATGCTTCTGGTATAAAAGGCATATTCAGACTAATTACCTATTAAGAGTAAACCGTAACCACAATAGTACAAATGAGTCATTTTACCAGATCATCACATTTTTGAGTAATAGTTTTCATGCTAGTATTGCCTGCTTGCTAGCAGATTTTGTGCAATAAAATATCTATTGTTAATGATGTTTGATTTGTTGAACCATCCTAATTTTATTTTTCACTAATTTTTCACTAATTACATTGTTTATCTTTTTATAGTCCGGTATTACATTTATTTATTTACCTTATAGTGTATTTTGATATTTTAAGTTCTCTTAAGATACTTTATGGAAAATATTGGCCTTTTATTATATAGTATGAGTACTGAAACCTACTGAATAATATGTGATAAGCACAAGCGTAATTATAGTATATAATAGTGTTTATTAAGCTAGAAAAATATATCTATCTTGTCATATAATGGTATATACTGCATTGAGAAGAATGCATAAATGTAATTTTTGTAAATTAATTTTGCTGCAATTTGCATTTGAAAGTATAGCAGCATGGACATATTACAGTAAGGGTCAGCAATGCCTTGGTGTATGGGTGCCATTACTTTTTAGGCCCTTAGAATGTGCCACCATTACTTCATTTCCAAATGTAGCACACAATATCATAATTCTAAAGTATATTTAGTATGGTTCTTATACTCTATACTGTATCAATACATAAATTTGATGAATTAACAATGATAAAAGCAGTAATTGTAAATAAAACAAGGCTATCATTTTTAAATCTTGATCATTAACATTTACCTTAGCCACAAAATTTCTCGCATTCCACAAGAAATTTCTTTGCCTGCCACCTTTGGCACACATGCTCAGGGTTGCTGACCCTTATATTAAAGGTCTGATTGATTTGCAGTCTCAAGGTTTTGTTCTACCTATTCTAATCCACATTAACATTACTGGATCACTGTTCAATTCATCCTTTATCTCCTTAATCATTATTCTTAACATTTTCCCTCCTATATTTGTTTGATTTAACAAAGGAATACATTTAAGAAATTAAGTGTTTCCTATTCCCAACAGAAGAACATTGAGTAATACTGTGAAACCTATTGAGGAGGAAACTGGATTTGTAAATTTGAATTGTAGGCACTGCATAAATGGTCAATGGCTAACAACATGGAATGTTTTATACTCACTTTATAAATGCACATAGGTTATTTTAGATAACCTATGTACATTTAAGGTGTATGGGGATTCTATCTTTTGGACAATATGAAAGCCTCACTGCTATGGGGAAACACTGCTCTGTAGTTGCCCTCTGCCAGTGTTCTGTCAAGGGTGGTGTACTAAAGGCTAGGAAACAGCATTGGAGTCAACCAGTTATGCCAAGGAGTGAAAGGGACAGCAACTAAAGGTGATGGCTCAAAATGTTAATGGAATGACTGGTATGAGTAAAAGGAGGAAACTTATGGAGAAATTTGAGTTATAATTTGGATGTGCAAGGGATTAGGGAATCTCGTATTACTGGAGAGGGTGTATGGAATAAAATTAGAAATGATGAATGCACACTGTGGAAGGGCATGGATGGAGTAATGGTATGGATAGGAATGAATTATTATAATCTGGAAAGGAGGATGTGCAATTGTGCTATCACCAAGAGCATGGGAGGGAGTTACAGAGCATGGATTGAATGGATCAAGAATAGTGTGGGTGAAAGAAAAAACTGAAATTGTGAAATATACATGAGTATGTGTATATACAACTGTGAATATGAAGACTGTGCAAGATAAGAATAACATGAAGTGTTTCTGGAGAGATTTGAATGACTATAAATAGGCTTGAGAAGGAGAGGAAGGTGGTTGTAATGGGTGATATGAATTAGGTGGGATGTGGTGAAACTGGCGAGGTAGTTGGTAAATGGGGAGTGCTTGGAGCAAATGAAAATGATTGTTATCCTGTGGATTTCTGTAATGAGAGTGGTTTAATTCTTGCAAACACCTTTTTTCAGCATGAGATGATCCACAGATATACATGGATGAGAAATGATGGAAGAGAAGAACAAGAAGGGTTCGACTGACTATGTGGCAGTGGATGAAAGTTTAGAAAGGTTGTCCTGGATGCTAGAGTTGTGAGAGGATTCTTTGGAGATTTTGACTATTCTGCAGTTCTTGTGGAGGCAAGGATCAGGGAGAAGTGGAGGTATAGTGTATGAAAGATTACAGAGGTAAAAGTACTGGCAATCAAGGAGGTGTATCAGAAAAAATAAAAGAAAGAGTATGAAACACGGTTGACTGAAAGTTTAGATGAATGCAGTAAATGTACAGATGCAGTTGTGTGTGAATAAGGCATTTTCAAATATTTAGAGAGACTGTTAAAGGTTGTAGAATTAGTAGTGGGAAACAAGTTTGTGAGATATCAGGTGAAAGGGGAAATGTGGATGGATGGGATCAGAAATGCTATGGAAGAGAAGAAATAGGCATATGATAGTGCCCGAAAGGACTGTACCAGTGCAAGTTCAACTACGAAGGAGGTAAGAATAATGATGCATAAGCAAAATGTTAAGAAGCTAATAGAAGAAAGCAAAGAAAGAGTACAAAAAGACTTTGGGAAAAAAATGAGTAAAAAGTTTAGGGAAAATAAGAAACTTTACCAAAATGTGAAATGTGAAAAAAGGTGGAAGTGAGAGAGGATATGTAAATGTTAGAAGTAAGGAAGAGGAGTTGTTAATTCAAAAGGAGGAAGTGAAAGGAAGATAGAAAGAGTATTTTGAAAAACTTATGAAGGTAGTCTTGGAAGATAGATGGAAAAGGATGCAAGTGGAGGGGACTATAGCAAGGAGAGAGGTAAAATTGGCAATAATGAGGCTGAAGGTAGGAAAGGCACCTGGTTGGAATGAGATTATGGCTGAAATGAAGTATGGAGGAGAAAGTGTGATACAGTGGATGCATTTGATATGTAATTTAGCATGGAAGCAGAAGGTTGTGCCTGAAGATTGGGTGAAAGCTATGACTTCCTTTGTTCAAAGGAAAAGGTGCTCTGAGTGTATGAAGCAATTACGGGGAATAAGTCTCTATGCATGAGTGTTAATTGACAGAGTGATAGAGGTAACTGAACGCAGAATAAGGGAGGAGCAGGAGGTTCTAGGAAAGGTAAGGGGTGTGTGGATCAGATTTTTGTTGTGAAAATGACTAAGGAAAAGTATCTAGCAAAAGTTGAAAGGCTGTATGGAGCCTTGGATCTGGAGATGGCATATGACAGAGTTGAGTGGAATGTTTTATGGGATGTGGTTAGGATATGTGGGGTAGGAGGGTAACTGCTGGATGGTGTGAAAGCCTTCTACAGAGGAGCAAATGTGTGTGTAAGAGTGGATGGAGAGTTGAGCGAGTTTTGATATACATGTGGATTTGAAGCAGAGCTATGTGATGTTGCTGTGGCTTTTTAACATACATATGGATGAGTGATAAGAGAGATGAAAACAAAATTAGGGAAATGGAGTGCTGAGATGGAGTGTGGTGGTGAAGTATAGCAGCTAGTGACAAGCCTTTTTGCAGATGATACTGTGTTGTAGAAGGCTTTAAGTGTGTTTTATGAGGAGTGTAAGCAAAGGTGATTGAAAGTAAATGCAAGCAAAAATAAAGGAATAGCATTTGAAAAGAAAGAGAAATTATATATTTTGCAAAGCCCTACAGAGTAAGAGAAGAAAGTGTACTAAAGTGTGTTACAGATATGGGGCGAAAAAACAGAAAGAACTTGTGTTTACGAGCTATCTTGGGATAATTGAGTGATAAAGAAGGAGAGAGATGGGAGAAAGCAGTACAGGGTAGAAAGTTACTGGGTCCCTTAACAGAACATTGAAGGGTAGAGGTGTAAGTATGGAAGTGTAGAAAGGATTAAAGGGAAAATATAGTCCTCCCAACCCTGATGTATATATGCAGCTGAAACATGGAGATGGAATGACTCATAAAGGTCAAGAATCCAGGCTGTGGAAATGCGCTATTTGGGAGGAGCATGTGTTGTGACTAGATGGGATAAAGAAGGAAAGAGGTGTTTAAAGAAATTTAGTATAGCAAGGAATGCCTAATGAATGAATTGTGGAGTGGTAGATAGGGTGAAACATAATACTCTGAGGTGGTTTGGGCATGTTTGGTTTGGACCACTGTGGTGTGGCAGTTAATGTTCCTGACCATGACCCATTCACAGGCCACCTAGGATTGAGTACATAGGTTCGAATCTTGGTTGCAGCATTCAGTCCGCAGTCAACCCAGCTGTTCATCCATCCTTAGGGGTTGGTCAATAAGATGTATACCTGGCTCAGGCTAGGGTATATATATATATATATATATATATATATATATATATATATATATATATATATATATATATATATATTTTTTTTTTTGCTTTGTCGCTGTCTCCCGCGTTTGCGAGGTAGCGCAAGGAAACAGACGAAAGAAATGGCCCAAACCCACCCCCATACACATGTATATACATACGTCCACACACGCAAATATACATACCTACACAGCTTTCCATGGTTTACCCCAGACGCTTCACATGCCCTGATTCAATCCACTGACAGCACGTCAACCCCGGTATACCACATCGCTCCAATTCACTCTATTCCTTGCCCTCCTTTCACCCTCCTGCATGTTCAGGCCCCGATCACACAAAATCTTTTTCACTCCATCTTTCCACCTCCAATTTGGTCTCCCTCTTCTCCTCGTTCCCTCCACCTCCGACACATATATCCTCTTGGTCAATCTTTCCTCACTCATTCTCTCCATGTGCCCAAACCATTTCAAAACACCCTCTTCTGCTCTCTCAACCACGCTCTTTTTATTTCCACACATCTCTCTTACCGTTACGTTACTTACTCGATCAAACCACCTCACACCACACATTGTCCTCAAACATCTCATTTCCAGCACATCCATCCTCCTGTGCACCACTCTATATATATATATATATATATATATATATA
This sequence comes from Panulirus ornatus, assembly GCF_036320965.1. Classification (NCBI taxonomy): domain Eukaryota; kingdom Metazoa; phylum Arthropoda; class Malacostraca; order Decapoda; family Palinuridae; genus Panulirus; species Panulirus ornatus. The sequence goes on from NC_092239.1 coordinate 2,162,417, forward strand.
TATATATATATATATATATATATATATATATATATATATTTTATTTATTATTTATTATGCTTTGTTGCTGTCTCCTGCGTTAGTGAGGTAGCGCAAGGAAACAGATGAAAGAATGGCCCAACCTGCCCACATACACATGTATATACATACACGTCCACACACGCAAATATACATACCTATACATCTCAATGTACACATATATATACACACACAGACATATTCATATATACACATGTACATAATTCATACTGTCTGCCTCCATTTGTTCCCATCGCCACCTCGCCACACATGGAATAACATCCCCTCCCCCCTCATGTGTGCGAGGTAGCGCTAGGAAAAGACACCAAAGGCCCCATTCGTTCACACTCAGTCTCTAGCTGTCATGCAACAATGCACCGAATTGGTGAGAGTAAGTGAGCTTGGGAAGGAGACTTGTGTGAGGAAGTACCAGGAGAGACTGAGTACAGAATGGAAAAAGGTGAGAACAATGGAAGTAAGGGGAGTGGGGGAGGAATGGGATGTATTTAGGGAATCAGTGATGGATTGCGCAAAAGATGCTTGTGGCATGAGAAGAGTGGGAGGTGGGTTGATTAGAAAGGGTAGTGAGTGGTGGGATGAAGAAGTAAGAGTATTAGTGAAAGAGAAGAGAGAGGCATTTGGATGATTTTTGCAGGGAAAAAATGCAATTGAGTGGGAGATGTATAAAAGAAAGAGACAGGAGGTCAAGAGAAAGGTGCAAGAGGTGAAAAAAAGGGCAAATGAGAGTTGGGGTGAGAGAGTATCATTAAATTTTAGGGAGAATAAAAAGATGTTCTGGAAGGAGGTAAATAAAGTGCGTAAGACAAGGGAGCAAATGGGAACTTCAGTGAAGGGTGCAAATGGGGAGGTGATAACAAGTAGTGGTGATGTGAGAAGGAGATGGAGTGAGTATTTTGAAGGTTTGTTGAATGTGTTTGATGATAGAGTGGCAGATATAGGGTGTTTTGGTCGAGGTGGTGTGCAAAGTGAGAGGGTTAGGGAAAATGATTTGGTAAACAGAGAAGAGGTAGTAAAAGCTTTGCGGAAGATGAAAGCCGGCAAGGCAGCAGGTTTGGATGGTATTGCAGTGGAATTTATTAAAAAAGGGGGTGACTGTATTGTTGACTGGTTGGTAAGGTTATTTAATGTATGTATGACTCATGGTGAGGTGCCTCAGGATTGGCGGAATGCGTGCATAGTGCCATTGTACAAAGGCAAAGGGGATAAGAGTGAGTGCTCAAATTACAGAGGTATAAGTTTGTTGAGTATTCCTGGTAAATTATATGGGAGGGTATTGATTGAGAGGGTGAAGGCATGTACAGAGCATCAGATTGGGGAAGAGCAGTGTGGTTTCAGAAGTGGTAGAGGATGTGTGGATCAGGTGTTTGCTTTGAAGAATGTATGTGAGAAATACTTAGAAAAGCAAATGGATTTGTATGTAGCATTTATGGATCTGGAGAAGGCATATGATAGAGTTGATAGAGATGCTCTGTGGAAGGTATTAAGAATATATGGTGTGGGAGGCAATTTGTTAGAAGCAGTGAAAAGTTTTTATCGAGGATGTAAGGCATGTGTACGTGTAGGAAGAGAGGAAAGTGATTGGTTCTCAGTGAATGTAGGTTTGCGGCAGGGGTGTGTGATATCTCCATGGTTGTTTAATTTGTTTATGGATGGGGTTGTTAGGGAGGTGAATGCAAGAGTTTTGGAAAGAGGGGCAAGTATGAAGTCTGTTGGGGATGAGAGAGCTTGGGAAGTGAGTCAGTTGTTGTTCGCTGATGATACAGCGCTGGTGGCTGATTCATGTGAGAAACTGCAGAAGCTGGTGACTGAGTTTGGTAAAGTGTGTGAAAGAAGAAAGTTGAGAGTAAATGTGAATAAGAGCAAGGTTATTAGGTACAGTGGGGTTGAGGGTCAAGTCAGTTGGGAGGTGAGTTTGAATGGAGAAAAACTGGAGGAAGTAAAGTGTTTTAGATATCTGGGAGTGGATCTGGCAGCGGATGGAACCATGGAAGCGGAAGTGGATCATAGGGTGGGGGAGGGGGCGAAAATTCTGGGAGCCTTGAAGAATGTGTGGAAGTCGAGAACATTATCTCGGAAAGCAAAAATGGGTATGTTTGAAGGAATAGTGGTTCCAACAATGTTGTATGGTTGCGAGGCATGGGCTATGGATAGAGTTGTGCGCAGGAGGATGGATGTGCTGGAAATGAGATGTTTGAGGACAATGTGTGGTGTGAGGTGGTTTGATCGAATAAGTAACGTGAGGGTGAGAGAGATGTGTGGAAATAAAAAGAGCATGGTTGAGAGAGCAGAAGAGGGTGTTTTGAAATGGTTTGGGCACATGGAGAGAATGAGTGAGGAAAGATTGACCAAGAGGATATATGTGTTGGAGGTGGAGGGAACGAGGAGAAGAGGGAGACCAAATTGGAGGTGGAAAGATGGAGTGAAAAAGATTTTGTGTGATCGGGGCCTGAACATGCAGGAGGGTGAAAGGAGGGCAAGGAATAGAGTGAATTGGAGCGATGTGGTATACCGGGGTTGACGTGCTGTCAGTGGATTGAATCAAGGCATGTGAAGCGTCTGGGGTAAACCATGGAAAGCTGTGTAGGTATGTATATTTGCATGTGTGGACGTATGTATATACATGTGTATGGGGGTGGGTTGGGCCATTTCTTTCGTCTGTTTCCTTGCGCTACCTCGCAAATGCGGGAGACAGCGGCAAAGCAAAAAAAAAAAATATATATATATATATATGGTTTCAGAAGTGGTAGAGGATGTGTGGATCAGGTGTTTGCTTTGAAGAATGTATGTGAGAAATACTTAGAAAAGCAAATGGATTTGTATGTAGCATTTATGGATCTGGAGAAGGCATATGATAGAGTTGGTAGAGATGCTCTGTGGAAGGTATTAAGAATATATGGTGTGGGTGGCAAGTTGTTGGAAGCAGTGAAAAGTTTTTATCGAGGATGTAAGGCATGTGTACATGTAGGAAGAGAGGAAAGTGATTGGTTCTCAGTGAATGTAGGTTTGCGGCAGGAGTGTGTGATGTCTCCATGGTTGTTTAAGTTGTTTATGGATGGGGTTGTTAGGGAGGTGAATGCAAGAGTTTTGGAAAGAGGGGCAAGAATGAAGTCTGTTGTGGATGAGAGAGCTTGGGAAGTGAGTCAGTTGTTGTTCGCTGATGATACAGCACTGGTGGCTGATTCATGTGAAAAACTGCAGAAGCTGGTGACTGAGTTTGGTAAAGTGTGTGAAAGAAGAAAGTTAAGAGTAAATGTGAATAAGAGCAAGGTTATTAGGTACAGTAGGGTTGAGGGTCAAGTCAGGAGGTAAGTTTGAATGGAGAAAAACTGGAGGAAGTAAAGTGTTTTAGATATCTGGGAGTGGATCTGGCAGCGGATGGAACCATGGAAGCGGAAGTGAATCATAGGGTGGGGGAGGGGGCGTAAATCCTGGGAGCCTTGAAGAATGTGTGGAAGTCGAGAAAATTATCTCGGAAAGCAAAAATGGGTTTATTTGAAGGAATAGTGGTTCCAAAAATGTTGTATGGTTGCGAGGCATGGGCTATGGATAGAGTTGTGCGCAGGAGGGTGGATGTGCTGGAAATGAGATGTTTGAGGACAATGTGTGGTGTTAGGTGGTTTGATCGAGTAAGTAATATAAGGATAAGAGAGATGTGTGGAAATAAAAAGAGCGTGGTTGAGAGAGCAGAAGAGGGTGTTTTGAAATGGTTTGGGCACATGGAGAGAATGAGTGAGGAAAGATTGACCAAGAGGATATATGTGTCGGAGGTGGAGGGAACGAGGAGAAGTGGGAGACCAAATTGGAGGTGGAAAGATGGAGTGAAAAAGATTTTGAGTGATCAGGGGCCTGAACATGCAGGAGGGTGAAAGGCGGGCAAGGAATAGAGTGAATTGGATCGATGTGGTATACCGGGGTTGACGTGCTGTCAGTGGATTGAATCAGGGCATGTGAAGCGTCTGGGGTAAACCATGGAAAGCTGTGTAGGTATGTATGTTTGCGTGTGTGGATGTGTATGTATATACATGTGTATGGGGGTGGGTTGGGCCATTTCTTTCGTCTGTTTCCTTGCGCTACCTTGCAAACGCGGGAGACAGCAGCAAAAAAAAAAATATGTATATATATATATATATATATTTATTTATTTATTTACTTTGCTTTGTTGCTGTCTCCCGCGTTTGCGAGGTAGCGCAAGGAAACAGACGAAAGAAATGGCCCAACCCACCCCCATACACATGTATATACATACACGTCCACACACACACAAATATACATACCTATACATCTCAATGTACACATATATATACACACACAGACACATACATATATACCCATGCACACAATTCACACTGTCTGCCTTTATTCATTCCCACCGCCACCTCGCCACACATGGAATACCATCCCCCTCCCCCCTCATGTGTGCGAGTGTAGCGCTAGGAAAAGACAACAAAGGCCCCATTCATTCACACTCAGTCTCTAGCTGTCATGCAATAATGCCCGAAACCACAGCTCCCTTTCCACATCCAGGCCCCACACAACTTTCCATGGTTTGAAGATTCAATCCACTGACAGCACATCAACCCCGGTATACCACATCGATCCAATTCACTCTATTCCTTGCCCGCCTTTCACCCTCCTGCATGTTCAGGCCCCGATCACAAAAAATCTTTTTCACTCCATCCTTCCACCTCCAATTTGGTCTCCCACTTCTCCTCGTTCCCTCCACCTCTGATACATATATCCTCTTGGTCAATCTTTCCTCACTCATTCTCTCCATGTGACCAAACCATTTCAAAACACCCTCTTCTGCTCTCTCAACCACACTCTTTTTATTACCACATATCTCTCTTACCCTTTCATTACTTACTCGATCAAACCACCTCACACCACATATTGTCCTCAAACATCTCATTTCCAGCACATCCACCCTCCTCCGCACAACTCTATCCATAGCCCACACCTTGTTGGAACCACTATTCCCTCAATTATACCCATTTTTGCTTTCCAAGATAATGTTCTCGACTTCTACACATTCTTCAACGCTCCCAGAACTTCCTCTTCCATGGTTCCATCCACTGCCAAATCCACTTCCAGATATCTAAAACGCTTCACTTCCTCCAGTTTTTCTCCTTTCAAACTTACCTCCCAATTGACTTGTCCCTCAACCCTACTGTACCTAATAACTTTGCTCTTATTCACATTTACTCTCAGTTTTCTTTTTTCACACACTTTACCAAACTCAGATACCAGCTTGTGCAGTTTCTCACCCGAATCAGCCACCAGCGCTGTATCATTAGTGAACAACAACTGACTCGCTTCGCAAGCTCTCTGTTCCACAACAGACTGCATACTTGCCCCTCATTCCAAAACTCTTGCATTCACCTCCCTTACAACCCCATCCATAAACAAATTAAACAACCATGGAGACATCACACACCCTTGCTGCAAACCAACATTCACTGAGAACCAATCACTTTCCTCTCTTCCTACACGTACACATGCCTTACATCCTCGATAAAAACTTTTAACTGTTTCTAACAACTTGCCTCCCACACCATATATTCTTAATACCTTCCACAGAGCATCTCTATCAACTCTTATCATATGCCTTCTCCAGATCCATAAATGCTATGTACAAATCCATTTGCTTTTCTAAGTATTTTTCACATATATTCTTCAAAGCAAACACCTGATCCACACATCCTCTACCACTTCTGAAACCACACTGCTCTTCCCCAATCTGATGCTCTGTACATGCCTTCACCCTTTTGATCAATACCCTCCCATATAATTTACCAGGAATACTCAACAAACTTATACCTCTGTAATTTGAGCACTCACTTTTATCCCCTTTGCCTTTTCACAATGGCACTATGCAAGCATTTTTCCAATCCTGAGGCACCTCACCATGAGTCACACATAAATCAAATAATTTTACCAACCAGTCAACAATACAGTCACCCCCTTTTTAAATAGATTCCTCTGCAATACCATCCAAACCCGCTGTATATACATACATACTTGCTTGTCTTCATTCATGGTGTTTATGTGAAGATTATCATAAGATTTATCTTGAGTAGGGTTTGATATGGAGAAATTTCTCCTAAAACATGGGAACTGATTAATTAGCATAAGATAAAAATAGGAGTTTTTGGTTACTCTTGCCATATAAGACATAAAATGACAAAGAGGTGAAAAGAGAACAATATCTAACTTTTTGTATTACAGTATAACAATAACTGAAGTATTCTGATAGGGAAAAAGACATCACAATGATTGAAAAACAAGAATATATTGAAATGGGAAGGGTAGTGAAAGTATGAATTCTTCACTTTTAGGATATGAAGCAATGTAATATCTGAAAATGCAGATACCCCACTAGTATGCGAACTATGAATAGTTTTTCTTTTTCTTTTATAGAACCAAAGATACTGAAAGCCTAAGTGGCCACAACAATATTTTTCAATGTGTTATATTTTTCAGTGTGGTCTGATGTTTGTGTATCATTTTTCATATCTTGCTTCCATTTTTAATCAAGATCTGATAAGATTTTCAACCCTTTTTCCAAAGTATGTTCATGTGAGTTAGGTTAACAATGTAGTTATGCTTGTCAGTATGTTAATGCTTTGAATATTGATAGATTTTTGTAATTTTTTTATAAGCATGTCTCTTAAACTGAGGAAATCTTAAGAATATGTACACCAGGTATTTTTGGTCAGTGAGAATTGTCTGTAGCTCATGCAACTCTTTGCCAGGCTTAGTAGCACCAGTGATTTACAAGTTCTCTTCAATCCCAATTATACTTTTATTTGATCATGAACAAATATAATTTCCAGAGTATTTTTATGAGAATGGCATTGAGAGTTTTCTCCTTTTATAAAAGAATTTTTCTTCACATTTTGAAAATTTGTGTTGTCAAGAGTGATTAAATCTTTAGAATACTTAATGGCATAGCCACAGATTTTGGCTTAGAATGCCATTGGTGCCTCCATTGGAAATGCTACCTTTAGTTTGCCTAACTGTAAATAGTTATGTGGTTGATTTACTTAAGAGTCAAAGGCGGCCTTAGGGTATGTTGCTGTCATGCTTTAACCACTTTTCAGTGTCAAACTGTTTGTATAAGTGAAAAAATTCACCAAGCAAGTTTCATTTTAATTTTGATGGCACTCAGATTTAGAGCACAGTGGATTATAATTATTATTCATATTTGTTTGCTATTTCCCACATAGTTAGGTAATGCCAGGAACATATGAAGAATGGCCTTATTTGTTCACATCCACAGTGTAGCCATCATATATAATGCAGCAAAACCAGAGTTGTCATTCTACAGCAAAACTTCACACACCTTTCCATGGTTTTCCCATCTGCTTCATATACCCTAGATCAGCCTACTGAAAGTATACTATCTCTTGTATACCATATTGTTCCAGTTCACTTTATCCTGTGGATGCCTCCCACCCTTTTGATGTTTAGACCCAAGTCACTCAAAACATCTTTCACTCCATCCTTCCATATCCAATTCAGTCTACTCCCTTTTTCTTGTTCCTTTCATTGCTGAGATACATACCCTCTTAGTCATCCTCTTTTTACTCATCCTCTCCATATGTCCAAAGCATTTCAGCACATCCTCTTTAGCTCTCTCAGCTATGCACTTCTTTTTCCCAAACTTATCTTTTATCTTAACCCTTCTCATAACATGTACTGTCTTTAAGGATTTCACTTCCAAGATATCCACTTTCTTCCCATATATTTGTAACACCTTCCACAGAGCATTTCTAACAAAGCCATCATACACTTTCTCCAGATCCATATATGCCACATATAAATCCTTCTTTTTCTCCTGGTATTTCTCACACAGATTCTCTAAAGCAAGCACCTGATCCACTCTTCCTTTACCATTCCTGAAGCCATATTGTTCTTCCCGTCTGATGCTCTATGCATGACACCACCCTCTCAATCATCACTCACCCATACACATACAACGTATCAGGAATGCTGAACAAAATTATACTTCCGTAATTCAAAGTTGCAATTTAGTTCCCCTTCCTTTAAACAATGGTGATACAAAGTTGCAATTTTGTTCCTCTTCCTTTAAACAGCAGCTATACAAAGTTGCAATTTTGTTCCCCTTCCTTTAAACAATGGCTATACAAAGTTGCAAGTTTGTTCCCCTTCCTTTAATCAACGACTACACAGGCATTCTGCCAATCTTCAGGCACTTTGTCTTGAACCATACACATGAAGAAAATCCTAATTAACCAATTAATAACATTGTCACCCTTTTTTTTGACAAATTTATGACATTACCATTCACTCCGGCAACTCTGCCACAATCCATCTTACAAATTGCCATCACCATTTCTTCTCTTTTCATGAAACCACTTGTCAAATTCTCTTTTATCACATACCTACTCATCCCAAACACCCCACTTCTGCCTCCCTATCATCTGATTCATCCAACAGTCCTTCACAGTACTTACTCCATTTTCTCTTTACATCCTCTTTGCCAGTTACCAATTCCTCATTTGGTCCCTTCTTTAGCTCCCACTGGTTCCCTCATTCTCCCCAAAATATTCATCTCCTGAAATATCTAATTTTCTCACATTACCAAGGACTGGCAAAATTCTAGTTTAGCTTCACAAATCAGTCCTTAGAATATCAATGATTCTGTTTTGAAATGATAATGCACAGTGTGGATACATAAAAAAGAGCAGTGTGATTTTGATTTATTTTGTGTTGATAGATATGGCAACATTAGGGATGGCTATGAAGTTCAGGAAAAATTTGAAGTTTAGTAATGTAAAGTAGGTATTGGGAGGGTTAGTGATGGCTATGTAGTGAGCCAGTTCTTAACTGGATGTCAAATTACATTCCTCTGACCAAGGTAGCTGTCTTTTCTTTCTGCCTCACCTACATATGGCTTACTAGCATTCTGTCCACAATCATACAATCTCTCCTTGTCCTACATAACACTTGACAACACATAAATCACACAGCTCATTCTTCATAACTCTAGATTTTCCAATGGTGAGCACTATATGCTAACCCTACCTTTTGGCAAAGTGGTAGGAACAACAGATAGAAGTAGTAAGTAGGAATATTTAGGCAGGAATATAAAGTAAAACATTTAGTGGAAGTAGTAGGTAGGAATATTAGGCAGGAACATTAAGTAGATGTAGTTGGTAGGAATATTAGGTAGGAGCCTATGCAAACACTGCATCCGAGTTGCCTTCTGCCAGTGAGGCACTAAAGGATAAGAAGCAGCAATGAAGTTCACTAGTTGTGGAGACTCAATTACCACGGCCACCCCCTTAAAGGAGTTTCAGGTTGGAAGAGACCTCAAAGATTTAGATAGATTTTTTTTTTTTTTTTTTTTTTGCTTTGTCGCTGTCTCCCGCGTTTGCGAGGTAGCGCAAGGAAACAGACGAAAGAAATGGCCCAACCCACCCCCATACACATGTATATACATACGTCCACACACGCAAATATACATACCTACACAGCTTTCCATGGTTTACCCCAGACGCTTCACATGCCCTTGATTCAATCCACTGACAGCACGTCAACCCCGGTATACCACATCGTTCCAATTCACTCTATTCCTTGCCCTCCTTTCACCCTCCTGCATGTTCAGGCCCCGATCACACAAAATTTTTTTCACTCCATCTTTCCACCTCCAATTTGGTCTCCCTCTTCTCCTCGTTCCCTCCACCTACGACACATATATCCTCTTGATCAATCTTTCCTCACTCATTCTCTCCATGTGCCCAAACCATATCAAAACACCCTCTTCTGCTCTCTCAACCACGCTCTTTTTATTTCCACACATCTCTCTTACCCTTACGTTACTTACTCGATCAAACCACCTCACACCACACATTGTCCTCAAACATCTCATTTCCAGCACATCCATCCTCCTGCGCACAACTCTATCCATAGCCCATGCCTCGCAACCATACAACATTGTTGGAACCACTATTCCTTCAAACATACCCATTTTTGCTTTCCGAGATAATGTTCTCGACTTCCACACATTCTTCAAGGCTCCCAGAATTTTTCGCCCCCTCCCCCACCCTATGATCCACTTCCGCTTCCATGGTTCCATCCGCTGCCAGATCCACTCCCAGATATCTAAAACACTTCACTTCCTCCAGTTTTTCTCCATTCAAACTCACCTCCCAATTGACTTGACCCTCAACCCTACTGTACCTAATAACCTTGCTCTTATTCACATTTACTCTTAACTTTCTTCTTTCACACACTTTACCAAACTCAGTCACCAGCTTCTGCAGTTTCTCACATGAATCAGCCACCAGCGCTGTATCATCAGCGAACAACAACTGACTCACTTCCCAAGCTCTCTCATCCCCAACAGACTTCATACTTGCCCCTCTTTCCAAAACTCTTGCATTCACCTCCCTAACAACCCCATCCATAAACAAATTAAACAACCATGGAGACATCACACACCCCTGCCGCAAACCTACATTCACTGAGAACCAATCACTTTCCTCTCTTCCTACACGTACACATGCCTTACATCCTCGATAAAAACTTTTCACTGCTCCTAACAACTTGCCTCCCACACCATATATTCTTAATACCTTCCACAGAGCATCTCTATCAACTCTATCATATGCCTTCTCCAGATCCATAAATGCACAATCAAGAGAACCTACAAAAAACCTGACCTAACTTCTAGTGACTAGCGCTTCAAAATTTTCAGTATTATGGTTGGTTGATTGCAGGGAGGGGGGAACAACTTCATCTGCAGGCTACCACAGTGTGATCAAAACACTCAGTAACCTGTATTTACATTGTCAATAACCATCTTGTGCATTTACTACATGCAGATGCAAAAAAAGGGACAGTGACAATGTAAATAATGTTCCATAAGTTATGTATCTCTTTAGATAACAGAGAAAAAGGTAAATATTGGCTGCTAGGGAAAGTTAGGTAAGAGTTTCTTAGGTTCCATTCATTTTGGCAAGTATTTCACCCATACTTAAATCATTTAACCATTTTTTTCCCTGAACTTGAAAAGCCCTTTCCACTGCATCCTTTTGATCAGTGTAGAATGAAATGAAATGTCAAATCCTACTCCACTGTCCTTTTAATATTCTCCATGCAGTATACCATTATAGTAAAACAAAATCGATGGTATTCTGAGGTTATGTTCATTATGAAATTTTACTTGATTACATATAAGTGTATGTATGTATGTATTTATCACATTGCAGGATTAGTGTTACATGGCAACTTTATATTTACATCATCTAAAAAGGAATAGATTATCGTACGTTTGATATTTTCTGTCTGCATAAGAGAAACTTAACAATGTGGATACGTTTCTCAAGTCTTAACATGTGTGCAGTACTTTGTTTTTGCAGTGGTACAATGCAGAATGCATACAAATTTTGCATGAATATGTTCAATATTGTCGAGACTACAGTAAGAGCATAAAATGTTAAGAGCAACCTTTCCAAGTTTACAACAATTAGTTTTCAGTTGAATGACTAGATTACTAAAGTTTTTATCTCCTGCACATTTATGCTGTTAAGCAATAAAGGCTTCAATTTCAGTGGATCTCTTCAATTTCTACATGTTAAAATATTTTTGTTCAAGGTTAGTCTTCTGAATTTCAGCATCAGAATGTGCAAATTATGGCCTTCTAAGATGATTTTAAAGACAAACAGTGTAGACTTTCATGCTATTTGGTTGTACCTCAAATTTTATATGGATACATTGCATTACATGTGGAAGTCCTTAAGTTTTCTCGATACATTTTCTAATGGAACTGTTTGTGTATAGTATTCATGCCTTACATGAAATTGAAGATTGCTAACATAATGCTTCTTAAATTCTTTTTTTTTAGTGTTAGATAATGCTGATCATCTATAAAAATGATGAACTGGTAAACTTATGATTCAGTTTCCCTCAGTTAAACTTCTTTTTGCATCATTTCTGTTCCGTACAATTTGGCTCTTGAGCTTTGTTGGTGCTGTTGCTTGCTACACTGCCTTTGTTTACATTGGTATTTTTAGAAATAATTCATCTTCAATTTTACTTGAATATGTATAGTTCTCTAGAATTAATACAGTAATATTGTACAGCATCAAATTTTGCTCTATTGTAATTGTCCAACAATGTCATCACGAATGTTTTCTGAACCTGATTCTTGAGGGAAATCTCATGGAAACTACACCGTACATTGATAGTTGTCTTATAACGTTTTTCTTCAGTTTTGATATTTTCCAACACAAGGAAATAAAATGGCATAAGGCAACATAACATAAAATGTTGACCAAAATTTTATCATTAAACCACAAAATTGGTAGAACATCAAAAATCCTTGTTTCTAAAACCCATAAACTCCTGAAATCCATAGTCCAAAACATTTAAGAGTACCACCAACTTGGAGGCTGAATTTTTGATGAATACTTTAAGTAAATTTTATTCTTTCACATTTGTTTGTTGTTTTCTATGTTAGCAAGGTAGCACAAGGAATAGACAGGCAAAAGGCCTCATTCGTCCACATCTCATTCTCTAGATGTCATGTGTAATGCAATATAACAACAGACCAGTATCCACAACCATGCCTCATGGACCTTCTGTAGTTTCTCTTCTATGCTTCATATGCCCTGATTCAGGTAACTGACAACAAGTAGTACTCTGTACACCACATCACTTCAATTCACTCAATCCCATGCATGCTTTTCACCCTAGCATTCAAAATGTTATTTAATTCCGACCTTCTATCTTCACTTTCAGATTTCCCCCTTTTCCTTGTCCCTTCCATTTTTGACTCATATATTCTCTGTCAATCTTTCCCCACTCCATATGTCTAAACCATTTCAGCACACCTTATCAGCAGTCTCAGTCATGGTCTTTTTAATATGACACCTCTCTCTCTTACACTATCATTCTTTACTTAATTGACCCTTTTCATGTACATGTGTATATATGTATAAGCCTGTGTATGTATATATATGTATACTTTGAAATGTATAGGTATGTATATGTGTATGTGTGGATGTGCATGTATATACATGTGTATGTGGGTGGGTTGGGCCATTCTTTTGTCTGTTTCCTTGCACTACCTCCCCCGCATGCATGCGAGGTAGCACTAGCAAAAGACAACAAAGGCCACATTCGTTCACACTCAGTCTCTAGCTGTCATGTATAATGCAACGAAAACCACAGCTCCCTTTCCACATCCAGTCCCCACAAAACTTTCCATGGTTTACCCCAAATGCTTCAAATGCCCTGGTTCAATCCGCTGACAGCATGGCGATGCCGGTATACCACATCTTTCCAATTCACCTTATTCCTTGCACGCCTTTCACCCTCATGCATGTTCAGGCCCCGATTGCTCAAACTCTTTTTCACTCCATCTTTCCACCTCCAATTTGGTCTCCCACTTCTCCTCGTTCCCTCCATCTCTGATACATACATCCTCTTTGTCAATCTTTCCTCACTCATTCTCGCCATGTGACCAAACCATTTCAAAACACCCTCTTCTGCTCTCTCAACCACACTCTTTTTATTACCATACATCTCTCTTACCCTTTCATCACTTACTCGATCAAACCACCTCACACCACATATTGTCCACACACGCAAATATACATACCTACACAGCTTTCCATGGTTTACCCCAGATGCTTCACATGCCCTGATTCAATCCACTGACAGCACGTCAACCCCGGTATACCACATCGATCCAATTCACTCTATTCCTTGCCCTCCTTTCACCCTCCTGCATGTTCAGGCCCCGATCACACAAAATCTTTTTCACTCCATCTTTCCACCTCCAACTTGGTCTCCCACTTCTCCTCGTTCCCTCCACCTCCGACACATATATCCTCTTGGTCAATCTTTCCTCACTCATTCTCTCCATGTGCCCAAACCATTTCAAAACACCCTCTTCTGCTCTCTCAACCACGCTCTTTTTATTTCCACACATCTCTCTTACCCTTACGTTACTTACTCGATCAAACCACCTCACACCACTCATTGTCCTCAAACATCTCATTTCCAGCACATCCATCCTCCTGCGCACAACTCTATCCATAGCCCACGCCTCGCAACCATACAACATTGTTGGAACCACTGTTCCTTCAAACATGCCCATTTTTGCTTTCCGAGATAATGTTCTCGACTTCCACATATTCTTCAAGGCTCCTAGGATTTTCGCCCCCTCCCCCACCCTGTGATCCACTTCCGCTTCCATCCGCTGCCAGATCCACTCCCAGATATCTAAAACACTTTACTTCCTCCAGTTTTTCTCCATTCAAACTTACCTCCCAATTGACTTGACCCTCGACCCTACTGTACCTAATAACCTTGCTCTTATTCACATTTACTCTTAACTTTCTTCTTTCACACACTTTACCAAACTCAGTCACCAGCTTCTGCAGTTTCTCACATGAATCAGCCACCAGCGCTGTATCATCAGCAAACAACAACTGACTCACTTCCCAAGCTCTCTCATCCCCAACAGACTTCATACTTGCCCCTCTTTCCAAAACTCTTGCATTTACCTCCCTAACAACCCCATCCATAAACAAATTAAACAACCATGGAGACATCGCACACCCCTGCCGCAAACCTACATTCACTGAGAACCAATCACTTTCCTCTCTTCCTACACGTACACATGCCTTACATCCTCGATAAAAACTTTTCACTGCTTCTAACAACTTGCCACCCACACCATATATTCTTAATACCTTCCACAGAGCATCTCCATCAACTCTATCATATGCCTTCTCCAGATCCATAAATGCTACATACAGATCCATTTGCTTTTCTAAGTATTTCTCACATACATTCTTCAAAGCAAACACCTGATCCACACATCCTCTACCACTTCTGAAACCACACTGCTCTTCCCCAATCTGATGCTCTGTACATGCCTTCACCCTCTCAATCAATACCCTCCCATATAATTTACCAGGAATACTCTACAAACTTATACCTCTGTAATTTGAGCACTCACTCTTATCCCCTTTGCCCCTTTGGGTTGGGCCATTTCTTTCGTCTGTTTCCTTGCGCTACCTCGCAAACGCGGGAGACAGCGACAAAGCAAAAAAAAGAAAAAAAAAAAAAAAAAATATATATATATATATATATATATATATATATATATATATATATATATATATATATATATATATATATATATATATATTTATATTTATTTTTATTATACTTTGTCGCTGTCTCCCGCGTTTGCGAGGTAGCGCAGGGAAACAGACGAAAGAAATGGCCCAACCCCCCCCATACACATGTATATACATACGTCCACACACGCAAATATACATACCTACACAGCTTTCCATGGTTTACCCCAGATGCTTCACATGCCTTGATTCAATCCACTGACATATATATATATATATATGACAAACAAATAATATTTAGAATTTGGATTTGGTACACAAAACACTGTATTACAATATATTAAGACCATAGTGTTTGGTCCAAATATATTACAGCATAGTTGTGAATCTGTAGAAATCCAAAACATGTACATTATTCAGTCATAAGGATTATGGGTTTTCGATATTCCACTCGTATTTTGTTTATAATTCTCACCAGATGATGCTGTAAAGTTATGAGGCTTTAATTCAAATAGATATTAGAATACATGAGCCTTGAATGCCAATTTATGGTGGAAGCATTCCTTGTCATTCATCTGTAATAAACACATAATTATTTCATATACATATATGGTAATAAGACTGCAATATCAATGCTTTTATTGCATATTAACTGGATCAGAATTAGTCGCGTGTTTATGAAGAGTATTTCATTCTTGTTTTATTTTGTCTGCATTTTACAAAAGATGAAGAGCAAAGTTTCATACTGTTTTATTATGCATGCTTATAATAGTATTGCATCTGGTTAAATTTTTCTGGTTCAATTTTTTTCTATCAGTATAAGCTTACAGCATGACAAAATTTTGATGTGACTTTTTGAATTACTAATTTTTCATTTTGAATGAGCAATACCATGATCTTGCATACTTTGTCAAATAATGGCACTTTACTTAAAACACTGGATTAGCCATTAATGACACATCAAACAGTGTTATGCTAAGGGTGCACACCTTAGAAATATATGATATTGCTGGCTATGGCATATGATTTTGGGATTTAAGTGCTTCTAGATTCTGAAGTGTAATATGAGTCACTAATGAATCCAGAGTTAAGAAGATTCAAGGTCTGTAGTGTGGTTTTGATAACTGCAAATTATGAGTGGTGGTAAATACTGTAAGGGTATGTTTGCTGTTACCATGGTAGTAGAAATGAGGATATTTCTATTGTGGATATCACAGGGTGTTTTCCATAGTAGTATTTAGGTTTTTTCTGGCAAAATATACTCCATATCAAGCACTGTATTTACGCACTGTATGAAGAATGAGACATAATGATCTTAGCTCATGCTATTGTATCAACATGTTTTAGCAGTGTTTATGCAGATATATTTCTGTCTGTATTGTATAAGCATGGTTAACATTTAGTTTCAAAAGAAGGAGGGCTGAAATCCATGTTGTAATCATCCTGTATATCATTGGAAATGTTGCCATAACATTTTTCTCACATACACATTAATGGATTCTAATTCAGTTCAATATGAAACTTCAGTTTCTTATCCTGCTACCATTGGTGCTTCTATTTCTTGATTAAATCACGAATTCTGTATTTACATACTTTTTTCTTTTGATATTATTCTCATGGAGTATAATGCTACTTGCGATGATAATTAATTTTGTTTTAATAAAACAGAAGTTATCATATTGCTTAGATCTTCACACTTTACTTTATTATTATAACTAAAATACTAACATCATCTTGTCAACATAAAATCTTAGAAATCGTTGGAGTACAAAATAGTAGTTGAACTTTTCTTTTCTTTTAAACTATTCACCATTTCCCGCGTTAGCGAGGTAGCGTTAAGAACAGAGGACTGGGCCTTTTTTGGAATATCCTCTCCTGGCTCCCTCTGTTCCTTCTTTTGGAAAATTAAAAAAAAAAAACGAGAGGGGAGGATTTCCAGCCCCCCGCTCCCTCCCCTTTTAGTCACCTTCTACGACACACAGGGAATACGTGGGAAGTATTCTTAATCCCCTATCCCCAGGGATAAGTAGTTGAACTGTAAATCATAATTTTTTAATGGCTAAGATCCTTTGTTTAAGACAGGGACAAAAATTTTTGTATTACAATTGGAGAAAATTTTATTACAGAATTATTTATTCAAAATTGATCGTGGCTATGATGATGAACAAGATGTTTAAAATGTGGAGCTTTGGTGTGAAATGCACATAACAGAGTCTTAAAAGTATTGCCATAAGATGGAAAAGAATGCACATAATCTTGTTCCTGAATTAGCAAATCCTCATTCATAGTTTTCCTCATGGCCATATGACCAGACTTTATCAAAGGATGATGCACAAAGAAGATACCTTTATATGGTATCTGAGTCCTAAGTTCCACCAATTTGGAATCATATCATCTCTAAAGTAACAGAAATTATTTAACATGAGCTGTGGTTATGGCAGTTTTAGTAATTCTAAAATCCACACTGTTTCATACTAAGGAAGCACATGCCTTGAATGCCTGTACAGTGCAAACAGATGAAATGGATGAAAAAATGAATCTTGAAACAGGGGAGTGGATTAAATGAGAAATGAAGAATTCAAAGGGAGATGAAATATTTTTAAGGAATGGTTATCAGATGAGGTATTTAAGCTGTGTGGACATATAGACAGAGAATGAAGAAAGAATGACTAAATGAGTTTAACTGAGTGCAATGAGTGGAAATAGATACAAAATGTAGACTGAAGATGATATGTATGTACAAAGACAGAGGGTAAATGTGTGAAAGGACGTATTTGATGGAGGAATCAGCAGATATGCCTCAAGATAATCTATTATGGAGTGGGGGTTCAGCAAAATCCGCCTGCATTCTTGTAGATCATTGCATGTATGATACAGACAGTTATATATAAAGCACGCACTACCTGCATACCAACTGGTTTCAAATTCCTGACACTTTCAAATACTTGGAGAGTTCCATCCAATTCGAATCATTCTGAAGTCTTAACAGGTTGTTAATTATTGGTTAAATAGTTAGTTTGCTTTTGATTGAATGTGCATGAATACAAATTCAACACCTGAAATATCAGTACTTACTGTACTTTAAACTTTGTCATTCTGTTGACCAGGAACAATAATAAATGTCAATAGTTTAATTTGTTATGCTAAAAATAATGGTTCCTCCTTTCTTTGTTTTCTGGCACTACCTCGCTAACATAAGTGGCGATCAAATATAATAAGAAAAAAATATTGATAATGAAGTATTATACATTTTCATAGTGTTTTCATGCAAGCAAAAGTGTAACGTATAACTATTTCTGTCAGACTGATTAGTGACACCATTTATTCACTTAGCATAAAGCTTTTCCTTTATGCTAAGTTTTTTAATGCACTATAAATCTTCATACATTTATGAAATCAATATTACCCAAATGGATGAAAGATCTCTTTTCAGTTCGGCAATTCTCAATGTAAATGTCAGGAAAAGAATAAAATTCAACTCTGTTTCAAATTCCATGTACAACATATAATTATGAATAGCTATAATGATTTAAAAATTCAAAGAGTATAATCTATATTTACTTAAGGTGCTCCCTGCTCCAGGGAGGCCCTTCTATCTTCAATGGGGCTCTCAGAGTGCTCAGGAAGCTAGCCACATCCATTGAGCAGGGCCATAGGTCATGAAGAATAATGATGTTTTGTGTGTGTGTCTAGGAAGGGAGAATAAAGGGCAACTGAGCAGTAAGTTGTCATCACTTCAATGTAGGCATGAAGGTCTCAAGATGTGTTGAAACTATGTTTGTGGCACTGTAGGTATAAAGCATAGATGGGAAAGTGTTACTCTTCTACGTCTGGAGAGTATGGATTCAGACGAGTACATGTCTGGAGGGGTGGTGTTTATGACTAGAGTTTGGAGGGCAGTTGTTTAGTGACCGTTGGGCCATATCAGTCATATCATTGCATGTGTGTTCTGTCAGTGTTATGCTTTAGGGGACTTGTGAGCACAGGCTGCTAAAGTGTGAGATAAAGTTAATCTTTTTGTTTCTGTTTGCAGGTTAGTGGTTAGTTTTGGGGTGGTTTGGATGTTGCAAATAAATGAGTGCTGAGGATTTTTAGTTGGGATTGTATTGAGAGTATAGGATGCTGAAGTGTTAGACAAGAGTGAGCTTTTTATATCTGTTTGGAGGTTAGTGGTTTGGATGTAAGGGGTCTAGTGTTGTTGCAAAGAAATGAGTGCTAAGCAAGTTTAGGTGGGATTGTATCAGGAGCAACTTTGTTTAACAGTGTAGGTAATGAGTGCTTGTGGTAGCTAAGCAACAAATGATTATTCACAGTGCTCCACTGCATGTGGTTTGCAGCTTTTGTGTTGATGTTTTTGGAGTGGGGAGTGAATGTCAGGCACATGTACATGATGTCGAGTAATAATTGGTGTTCTGTTGAGTGGGCCTAATGTAATCAGAGTTTTATTCAAGATTATAAAAGATTCATCCATCTTTTTATATGTGCATTCTCATGAATATATATCATATTATGTTTTGCATTATGAAACCAAGATTGGTCTTGCAGGAACCCCTCTTAAAATTTCTGAAAACACTTGAAGAGAGCAATGGTAGATTATGCTGACAATGGTGCTCAAGACTTTTATAAGCAATAGAAATGTTTTAATAGTCAAAATGCCTGAAATACTGGCAGTTTATCTTGAATATTCTTTTCATATTACTTACACTTGTAAATCTCAGTAATTACAACTTCCAAATTATTTTGCCTGCAGAAAGTATTGTAGTTTAATGATATTTATTCAGTCACCCAATAAATGTTCCATGTGTCACTGAAATTTGCCTCAAAACATTGTAATTCTTGGCTATTACAGTATGAGCATGAATACTTTTAATAGTTTATACTGTTGACTTTCTAAAATACATAAGATTTCTCTCATATGTATTTATTAACAAATTAAGTAATAAAAAGTTAGTTGTAAAAGGTGCATATTTTGATGAATAAGAGCTTTCTTACTGCAGTGGAAAACACTAATATAAGGCAGAATTCAGTGAATGGGTGAAAGAATTTGCTATAGCCAGCAGTGTCATGCCATAAGATACATTAATAGTGCATGATAGGATGTGTTAAGCATGGGTGCATGTGCATGATTACAGACCTCCAGGAAAGATAAGAATCACCCTCCAAAGGATCCAGTGGCCCAGGAACCTGAGAATGTAAGGAGTAGGCAGAGCTCGGGGAAGGATCAGATTGTACGTGTAGCAAGAAAGTCCCGGTGTCCCACTCCACCAGAAGATTATGAAGGGAATCATAAAGCTACTGATTTCTGTGATGTTCCAAGTATGAATACAGCATTAGATGCAAGCAGTACAGTATCTTCTTTCAGTGGGCTGAGTTTGTCTTACAGACCACAATCAAATAGTTTAAATTTGACTGAAGTAACAAATACACCTAACACATCAACATTTACAGACAGCAGTTTTGACATGATCAAAGCACCTCCAGTTCCTAGACGACCAAACACTGGTCTTTATATAAACTTAATTCCTAGGCAAGATACTGAAGTACTTATGACTGATGGATGTAACTTGACTGATGCCCCAGATGTACCAAGAAGACCATTTAAAACTTGTGAGCCTGACTTTATTGATGTAAGCCAAATGTCTAACAAAGGCCATGTGACAAAGAAAATGGATATACTTGAAGTCCCCTCCTTACCAAGGAGAGTTCCTGTGCTCAGAGGACTTGACACAGAACTTCCACACACTTACCCCAATAGTCCCTATTTGGACAAGAGACCGAATGCTTGTGGTGAGCCACCCATGACTAAAAGACCCTTTCTGAACATGGAACACGATTCTAGTAAGCCACCAGTGCCTAAAAGACCATTCTGGACCTCCAGTTCTGACACCATTGGTGGGCACACTAACAAACCCATCTTACCCATAAGAGTACCTGTTAAATGTCAGGGGTTAAAAAAGAGACACTCCTGGGAAGTAATGTCAAATGTGAAAGTAAAGCATAAACTGGAACCAAGTTTATCTCTGCAACAGAGTACTATAAGCCTGTGTAATTCCTCTCCTGCTGTAAAAGATTCCACTGGCAAACTCACTGATGCAAAGTATCAACTTCAACAATGTAAATCTTTTGGTGGAGAGAACATGTGGGTGCACACTACTACCTGTGATGATTCAGGGCCTCCAGTGGTTCCATCACCTCCTCACAACCTTCATAAGAATAAAAGTAATCAAAATTCTACAATTCCAAGACTAACTTCTCCATCTCTTTTGGATCAAGACAAATGTAAGAGTATGCAAGGCCCATACAACAACAGTTCCACACGAGACTATTCTCTCTTAACTGAAGTTGAAGGCTTCAGTGACATGTACTTAATTACTGGGACAAAAGAAATATTTTTCAAGGAAAAGGCAGATGAGAAAGGGGCTCCTTTTGGACCAGGATGTAAATGTGGCAGTGACCAGGGATGCACATCACTGACTGAGATATGTAAAAAGAATGAGAAAGATATTGAGGTGGTAACTTCCAAGGGATGGTTAAGGTCCGGTACAAAAAATCACATGACTGATTCCTTGGATGAAAATTCTGATGAAGGACAAATTTTGCGTGGACTCAACTCAGATTACGTGATGGAGTTCCCTGATGGTCCTCCACCTCAACTACCAGAAAGAAAGGATAGTTCGAGCCTTTGCTCTGACCAGGAGATGAAATCTGTATCCTCATGCTGTGATTCAATTGCTGCTAATTCATTACTGTCTTCAGAAAATCAGTTATACAATGATTATCATGGTGCCAGGCCTAAGCTTTCCAGTATCAAGCCCACTGTGGCTCCTCGTAGCATTTACATAGATTCTTCTCTGAAACTCATGAGAGATTCTCAGACTTTTAGAGATGCTAAGCTTGAGAGGTTACAGAACCAGGATATGATTGCTGACAGGGTACAGGTGAAAGATATATATTCTTACACATCACAGAGCCAGTGTGTGCCTACTGACAAACCACAGAATGAAGAAATATTTTCTGACTGGTTACAGAATAATGATGCAGCCACTGGTAGGTCACAGAATGATGCAATAAGTAAAGCAGTGTCTGATGACAAGCTGCAGGGAACAAATATATCTTCTAATAGGTCACAGCTCCCAGATTTATCTGCTAGCAGATTCCATAGCATGTCTGATGACAGGTCAGAGAATCATTGTATGTCTGCTGACAGTTCATACAACCCGAGTGAATTTGAGTCTGCTGACTGGCCAGAGAACCAGGGTATACATGAAGAGAAGACAGAGAACCCTCATACGTCTGATGAGAGGCATGAAAACCATGATTCCTCTACTGTTTGCAGTGACAACAGGAAAACATCACCAGAATCACCTGATCAGGTAAAGTCTGTACATTTTTGTTTGTGTAGTTGCCAAACGTGACAGAGAAAGGATGACAATCACAGAGATGTCAAATGGCATGGATGGAGTGGCAGATGTCATATCTGGCTATTGGTGGATTAAGAGTACAACCAGAGGTTCTACATCTGCCATCCTTTGGTTTCCCTTGTCAAGGTTACCTCAGTAAGTTACCTGAACTTTTTAAAGCAAGGCTCATGACGTTTTATCTATCTATCTTGCTTTCATCCTTCAACACACCCTATTCCTGTTTTTCCCTCTACATCATAGTAAAAGGACCTCTCGATGTACACAACAGTTACATTGTTAAAAATGGTAGTGTAAAACATATAATGTAAGTAATGGTGATTAGGAGTTTTCACTATCAATAAAACAGTAATGAGTGTTATACTTGTGAAAAACTACAGTAGACAAGTACCCAGAGGTATAAAATACTACAATATACATTCGCTCCATTCTCTCCATTATTGAACTTTGGGAATATGAGGTCAGGGGCATATCTAGGGGAAATAGTGCCTATGGCAAGCACAGAAATTGCACCACTGGCTTGATTACAAATGTACATACAGTGGATGTAAATGAAAATATATACAGTGTAATTATAAACTGTTGAAGAGTTGGGCCAAACTTGGATTTATATAAACTCTTAAAGACTTAAAGTTAAAGTCTTATTTGATCAAAATTGTAACGTAGAAGTGATAATGCAACTGATAGTAGCAAAATATTACTATAGTTGAAAAGTAGGTGAGTTTCTTTTTATCTCAAAAACCAAACTGCTAAAAATGTCAATTGGGTATCATATGTCAAAAAACAAACCTGTTGAGTGGCACCCCCCCCTTTGAGTAGCGCCCAGGGCACCTGCCCTACCTTAGATACTCCACTGTAACTAGTACCTTCAACTTTTGGTATTTTTCTCAGAAAGTAAGATTTCCTTTAAAAACTCATTATAAGAAGTATTTTTCATGCTGACTACAAATCTGGTGTTAAAATAACGTTTAGTCCTCTTTATGACACCTAATTAAGCTGTTAAATGAAGTCAATCTTAAAATATTTCTGTTCCTTTGCATCTTATTTACTGAGTATGTATGGGTAACTAAGAGCATTATGACATATTTTTCATGATTATTTCAAGTATAGAAGTGTTTGAAGATCTTATCTTTCAATTTAGAAACAAAAAGCTTTTTGAGCTAAAAATATCCTGAATTTTTGGCATTTTTCTCAGAAAAATAGATTTCATTGAAAAGTCATTATAAGAAGTGTTTTTCATGCTGAATACAAAACTGGTGTTAAAATATCGTTTAGTTGTTGTTATGACATTCAATTAAGCTGTTAAATGATGTCAATCTTAAAATATTTTCTGATCCTTTGCATCATGATATGTGTTCCATAATCATTTCAAGTACAGAGATGTCTGAATATCTTGTCTTTAAATTTTGAAGCAAAAAGTTTTTTTGAGCTAAAAAATCTTCAATTTTTGGTATTTTTCATAGAAAATTCAGAAAAATTGATTTCCTTTAAAAACTCATTATAGGAAGTATTTTTCATGCTGAATGCAAATCTGGTGTTAAAATATCATTTAGTCATCTTCATGACATTTAATTAAGCTGTTAAATGAAGTCAATTTATAGATATTCTTTATTCCCTTGCATTGTATTTACTGAGTATGTATCAGCATTATGATATATTTTCCACTATTCTTTAAGTGTAGAAGTGTTTGAATACCTTATCTTTCAATTTTGAAACAAAAAGTTTTTTCAGCTAAAAAATGCCCTGGTATTTTTCTCAGAAAAAAGATTTCCTTTAAAAACTTATCATAAGAAATATTTTTCATGTTGAATACAAATATGGTGTTAAAATACCGTTTAGTCATCTTAGTGACACTCAATGAAGGTGTTAAATATAATTGATTTTAAAATATCTTTTGATCCTTTTGGATCTTATTTACTAGGTATGTATCGGTAACTGAGAGCATTATGATATGTTAACCATGATTATTTCAAGTATAGAGGTGTTTGAATATCTTATCTTTCAATTCTGAAACAAAAAGTTTTTGGAGCTAAAAAAAATACCCTGAACCTTCAATTTTTGGTATTTTTCTCAGAAAAGAAAAGGTTTCCTTTAAAAACTCATTATAAGAAGTATTTTCCATGCTGAATACATATATAGTATTAAAATAATGTTTAGTCCTCTTAATGACACCTAATTAAGCTGTTAAGTGAAGTCAATTTTGAAATATTTCTGCTCCATTGCATTGTATTCAATGAGTATCAGTAAATAAGAGAGTTATGATATATTTTCCATGATTTTTTTCAAGTATAGAAGTGATTGAATATCTTATCTTTCAGTTTTGAAACAAAAAGTATTTTGAGCTAAAAAATACCCCTAACTATTCAGAGGCGTATCTAGGGAAAATAGCGCCTATGGCAAGCACTGAAATTGCACCCCTGGCTTGATCAAAAATGCACATACAGTGGATGTGTATAAAAATATATACAGTGTAATTTTAAACTGTTAAAGAGTTAGGCCAAACTTGAATTCATATAAACTCTTAAAGATTTAAAGTAAAAGACTTATTTGATCAAAATTGTAACATAGAAGCAGTAACACAACTGATACTAGCAAAATATTACTATAGTTGAAATGTAAATGAGTTTCTTTTTCATCTCAAAACCAAACCGTTAAAAATGTCAATTGGGTAGCATATGTCAAAAAAACAAACCAGTTGAGTGGCACCCCTCTTCAAGTGTTGCTCAGGGCACCTACCCCACCTGCCATACCCTAGATAAGCCACTGTATGAGGTCTTAGATGCACTGACTGATGTTCCATTATTGTCACCCCTTAATCTCTGCATTATCATGAATTGTCTATAAAGTAGATTCACTACGTTCAAAGGCAAACTTAATGTCAGTTGTTCATTTAACTCTTTCAAAACATTTGAGCACATTCATTTTAATGTTAGTGGTGATGGCCTTATGCCTCTTAGCACCAGGAGGACTTTTGAGATGCTTTGGAGGCATAATGTATGGGACAAAACAGGTGCAATATACAGTATAGTACAGCATAAAATAATGCAGCACCCCATGACTATAGACTGTACCCACGCTATGTGTATGCATGCTTTCTGCATGGCATTAGCAGTGCCAGCCCAATGATGATTATGTTATTCCAAACATAAGCCCGTGTAAATAAAAAAAATCTAATGGATCAAATGTGTAATAATCAAAATGGTGTAAATCAGATACATATAAATCGAGAGGTCCCTATGATGTATCTCACCCGCATAAAATGCTAACCATTATCCTCCCTACACCATGCACAGCTTTTATCTGCTGTACTATACCATGTCTCTCCTTCCTGATGTAACTCACTGTGTCTCTCCTTTCTAATGAACATCACTGCATCCCCAAAGTACTGATAGCAATAATTTCCTTCATGAAAAGTTTCTTGAATTTTATACTTTCATGCCTATTGTAGACTTTTTCCTGTCTCCTATACTCCAATCCTTCATCTACATAACAGTATGTGCCAGTTCCTTCACTTTTCTCTTTCCCTGTCTCACTTACCCTCTCCATATATCATGTTATCTGTTCACTCTTATAGCAATTCTTCTTTCCATCACTTTTTTCTTTCTTTTCTAAATCTGTATTGTGTAAACTCAAATGGAACTAAAGTATATAAACTCATGTCCAGTAAAGTTAGGATGAATTAAAAGTTATAAATTTTGTTAAACAAATCTAATGAACGTAGAAAAAAGTAAACTATAATTTTCTTAAACTTTTATCTTGTGAACTTAATGTGAGCTAAACAATAAATTTTCTTGAAATTATGTATTGTGAACTCGGTATGAACTAAGCCTTACAAACTTTTTTGTACTAAATTTGTATGATAACTCTTGAGTTGTTCACTTTGCTTGTGTGCACTTTGACTCTGCACTGTGTAGTTTGTTTTGTGTAAGTTTTGGTTTATCTGTGTGTTCACTAACTTCCATATCGTGGACTTATGGGAATCACCTCTTGACACATAAACTCTGTAAGAAACACTCATAAGCTTTACTCAGCAGTGACTCATAAGTCTGTTTGCATGGAATGAAGTGCCATAAGCTATATATGCATGAAACTAAGTGCAAAAGCTTTTTCATCAACAAAACCAGTATCATAGCTTTTTGTGCATTTTACCCATATTCCTCAAGCTTTGTTTGCATAAATATCTGCACTAAAAGCTTGACATAAACTAAGCTATATGCTGTAAAATTGTAAATGCTGCAGCACTTTCCTTAAGCTTTTATGTTCAGAAAACCACCTTCCAAAAACTTAGTATGCATTCTTCAGCCATGTTACTTTCAACCACATACAGACTGATTTCCACTCCCAAAGCTTTATAAATCTAATCAGTGATTCTTTTCAAGGTTGTTCTGAAGTACTTCAATTGTCCAAGAGAATATAGTGTGTGTTATATTCTTAATTCTGGGGACTTCATAAGCCAATTGACAGTAGTTTACCAGAAGATGGGGACATGAAAGGGGTTCCTCCTCCTAAGCTGTATTACATCTGCCTCTAGAGACTAAAGGGGTGTGACAGGATGGGTACCAAGAGAAGGGGGTCATCTCGTATCTTGTGTCCTGTTAGGCAAGTGAAATCAGAATAACATCTCAAATGTGGCCAATAGTGACTTCATAAGGGACAAAAGCAATGATACCCTTTTGAGGTGAGGAGATGAGAGAATGATAAAGGTGAAACTTAATCTAATGATACTGAATTAGAGTATGAGGAAATATAACACACCAAACAAAGAAAAAGGTGTAAAAAATGCATTCATACTTTTTTCACACATTACAATATAATGTGTGGAGAGAGGGCATGAGGGTAGCTAACCGTGGAACTGGGTGTGTACAAAGAGATAACAGTTCTGGAAGGGAAGAAGACGAGGGAAAGGAGCTAGTGCAGCAGCAGCAGTAGTTTGATGTGTGGGAGGAAGTCATGCCAGGGATTCATAGGAGATAAAGGAACCACAGCATGTGCTGGGCAGCAGTTTTTCAAAGGAAATGTGATTGTGTGTAATTTATAGCTTCTACTACTGATGAAGATAATATAGGTGTACTAACCTACATATTTACAGTAAATATGTAGGAGGATGACTGGTAGCATTAAGTAGTAGTTGTCTGGGCAGGGTTTATGAGGAATCAGGTAAGGAATTACCAACAAAAATCATGCTTCCAGTGCAGTGTCAAGTATGCAATGATGGGCCAGTGAGGGGGGAATAAACACCAGGGTGTGAACACCCAAGGATGAGAAGGAGGGTGCAAGTTTTGATGAAAATGGAATTAAGTGTGGTGACAGAAAAGTAAGTTTGGGAACATTGGAGACAATGTTGCAGGTGAAGCAGAAGGCTGAAGAGGTGAACATGAGAACAAACAAGATGACGCTATGGATGGAAAACAAATCACGAATCAGTTTTGGGAAGATTCCCAAGTGGGTTGGTGAAGGTAAAGGAGTTGCATGATATGTGGATACAAGTGCAGAACCTTCACTTCTTCACCATGAAGAGGTTATGCACAATCACCACTGAAGAGAGGAAATAAGAAACAGTAAGAGCTACTGGAAGGTAATCCTTACCATTCTTGATTGATGGACACTAAGTGTGAGCAAGATCATTATACAGTTGGATTTGGACCTCCTGATGAGGGGGTAATGGGCTGAGTCTTGGATCTTCAACTGAGTGAATCCTGAACTACTGGTTTGGTAATAAAATTAGGGAAAAGGGTTATGCAGAGACTGAATAGCAAAAATAAAACCAAACCATAAGTGTGTTGGGTTGACAGAAGAATAGGGGAGTGAGTGAGGAAGGCTCGATGAGTGAGGACTCTTGAGAGGCTGTGAATGATGAGGATGGTGGGAAGAAATACTGCTCAAGCCAACTTGGCACAGAGGGAAAGATCCTTAACTAAAATTCTGTACAAGAAGGAAAGAGCCACAGTCTGATTAAGCTGCATGGATTTGTTAAGTGGACAAAGCCATTCATCATTAGGAGACCTTACTACCAGCAGTGTCAAGCCTACACTCATCAGCCATCTTGGTAGCTTGGCCACAATACCCCCTGCAGCAGACTGGGACCAACACACCCTCACCTCCCACCCAATGGGAAGTATGAGAGAGAGAGAGAGAGAGAGAGAGAGAGAGAGAGAGAGAGAGAGAGAGAGAGAGAGAGAGAGAATATTAAGAAAAGTGTACCAAGAAGGAAGAAAGCCTATCAAGAAGAAGACAAGATACTAGAAAGGAGGGATATTATTAGAAAGACATGGTACAAGAATTAAGACAGGGTGCTACGAGGGAGAAATAATAATAGGAAGATCGTATTATGAAGAAAGTGGTGCTAAAAGAAGGATAAAGTGCTAGAAGGAAGACAGGGTACTAGAAGGAAGAACAGATACTAGATGCATGACAGGTTACTAGGTTACCAGGAAATCATACTGGAGGTAATATGCTATTCATCTAAATGACAGATACATTATGATAAAGAATAATGGTTCTCAGCGTGACTCAGCTATGCTGATATCATTGAATGGAAACCAGGTGGTTTTATCATCTTAAGTCTACAAGGAAACCCCAATCGCCCAATGCTCTGAAGGGACACATTATGGTAACTACCATTCAGCCAATTAAGAACTTATGATTATGTATAGGAGCAACCATAATAATTTTCAGGATATCTAGCAAATAACTGGTAGCTATCATACGGAAATTCGTGGTCCCAGGCTTGTATATATCTACCAAATGGAGGTTTGTGGTTTCATGCCCATGTCTGAAACAGCAACCATATGAAGGTTCGTGGTCCTAGAGCCGTGTCTGATAGCTGCTATATGGAGGTTCGTGGTCCCAGACTCGTATCTGGTAGCTACCATACGGAGGTTCATGGTCTCAGGCCCGTGTCTGGAACTTACCATACGGAGGTTCGCCATCCTAGACCCGTGCCTGGTCGCTATCATATGGAGATTCATGGTCCAGTGCCGTGTCTGGTAGTTACCAAACGGAGGTTCGTGGTCCTAATCCCGTGCCTGGTAGGTACAATATGGCTGTGTGGTCCCACGCCCGTGTGATTACAAACATACGGGGATTCGTGGGCCCAGGGCCTTGGCTGGCAGCTACCATAAGGAGATTCGTGGGCCCAGGACCGTGGATGGTAGCTTCCATACCAAGGTTCATGGTCCTAGAACCGTGGCTGGTAGCTACTAAACAGAGGTTAGTGGTCCTAGACTTGTGTCAGTTTGCTACCATGAATAGTTTCGTGGTCCCAGACCAGTGTCTGGTAGCAACCATGCGAGTGTTCTTGAGGTACACTTCATGAGTCATTATGCCGTACGGTCATATATCAACATCCACAGGCCTCACAGCTGTACTTATAATCAAGATTGAAAAGTTTTTGTGAAGTTTATTTAGAGAACTTACTTTTGTAAGTTGTCAGTAGATTAATCTAAAAAAGCCCCTAGGTTCTCGGGCTACCTCTAAACCCTCTGTACTAACTAGTTTATCAAAGGTGTCGGCTGAGGCTCAGGAATACCTATTGCTAGGAAAACTGTTCATTCATGTATTTGTAATTTTCAAAACATAAACCTTATTTATCCACATTCTCATCTTTTTGTATATTCATTTAATTACCAATTTATAATTATTTCATTGGTGGCTATGTTTCTCCACGAATTTGAGTGTACACATTGGGCTTAAACCGCTTTCTTCACATCATGTGGGTCATGATTGGTAAATCGCAGTTCATATGTAAAGCTTTTAGTAAAATTAGTTATATATTATCATTGTTGTTGATGTGAAATATTTTGTATCTAAATGAAGCATGTGATGACCATTTAAGGACTGTAGTGCTCTTCTAATGACTCAGGCTGTATGTTATACTTTTCACTAACCACCTACTGTCATTTCGTGCGATTGTCAATACTTTTAAACATAAACTAGCACATAGGGAACTCCAATACTGTTGTGAATATTATCATTACTAATATTTACTGATGTATTTTACTGCTAAGCATGTCAAACGAATCTTCTACTGTAGCAGCTAAAGGGCCACTGCAAAGAGCAAAGTTTGTGTGAATTAAGAAGTTTCTCCGTTTGAGAATCAAACAAGAAATAAATAAGATGTAGAGAGTTGCGCTGATTACGTAGAAAAAAGTGGTGTATCAATACATGAAAAGCAAACAAACGCAAAGTGTGCAGTGAACCAACGAACTAAAGCCTGGATTTAGGAGAACAAGAAGACAATTAGGACAATTTGGCTTGAAAATATCATGAAGACATACCCAACAGTTGAGTGTGAAAAAGAACAGAACATAAAGTGTGCAGACAATTAAAAAGGGAAAACATTAATTTGTCCAATGCTTGCATAGTGCCATTGTACAAAGGCAAAGGGGATAAAAGTGAGTGCTCAAACTACAGAGGTATAAGTTTGTTGAGTATTCCTGGGAAATTTTATGGGGGGGTATTGATTGAGAGGGTGAAGGCATGTACAGAGCATCAGATTGGTGAAGAGCTGTTGTGGTTTCAGAAGTGGTAGAGGATGCGTGGATCAGGTGTTTGCTTTGAAGAATGTATGTGAGAAATACTTAGAAAAACAAATGGATTTGTACGAAGCATTTATGGATCTGGAGAAGGCATATGATAAGAGTTGATAGAGATGCTCTGTGGAAGGTATTAAGAATATATGGTGTGGTATGCAAGTTGTTAGAGCAGTGAAAAGTTTTTATCGAGAATGTAAGGCATGTGTACGAGTAGGAAGAGAGGAAAGTGATTGGTTCTCAGTGAATGTTGGTTTGCGGCAGGGGTGCGTGATGTCACCATGGTTGTTTAATTTGTTTATGGATGGGGTTGTCAGGGAGGTGAATGCAAAAGTTTTGGAAAGAGGGGCAAGTATGCAGTCTGTTGTGGATGAGAGAGCTTGGGAAGTGAGTCAGTTGTTCGCTGATTATACAGCGCTGGTGCCTGATTCGAGTGAGAAACTGCAGAAGCTGGTGACTGAGTTTAGTAAAGTGTGTGAAAGAAGAAAGCTGAGAGTAAACGTGAATAAAAGCAAGGTTATTAGGTACAGTAGGGTTGAGGGACAAGTTAACTGGGAGGTAAGTTTGAATGGAGAAAAACTGGAAGTGAAGTGTTTTAGATATCTGGGGGTGGATTTGGCAGTGGATGGAACCATGGAAGCGGAAGTGAGTCATAGGATGGGGGAGGGGGCGAAAGTTCTGGGAGCTTTGAAAAATGTGTGGAAATCGAGAACGTTATCTTGGAAAGCAAAAATGGGTATGTTTAAAGAAACAGTGGTTCCAACAATGTTATATGGTTGCGAGGCGTGGGCTATAGATAGAGTTGTGCGGAGGAGGGTGGATCCACGTGCTGGAAATGAGATGTTTGAGGACAGTATGTGGTGTGAGGTGGTTTGATCGAGTAAGTAATGAAAGGGTAAGAGAGATGTGTGGTAATGAAAAGAGTGTGGTTGAGAGAGCAGAAGAGTGTGTTTTGAAATGGTTTAGACACATGGAGAGAATGAGTGAGGAAAGATTGAGAAAGAGGATATGTGCCAGAGGTGGAGGGAACGAGAAGTGGGAGACCAAATTGGAGGTGGAAAGATGGAGTGAAAAAGATCTTGAGTGATCGGGGCCTGAACATGCAGGAGGGTGAAAGGCGTGCAAGGAATAGTGAATTGGAACGATGTGGTGCACCGGGGTCGATGTGCTGTCAATGGATTGAACCAGGGCATGTGAAACGTCTGGGGTAAACCATGGAAAGTTTTGAGGGGCCTGGATGTGGAAAGGGTGCTGTGGTTTCGGTGCATTATACATGACAGCTAAAGACTGTGAACGAACGTGGCCTTTGTTGTCTCTTCCTAGCGCTACCTCACGCACATGCGGGGGGAGGGGGTTGTCATTTCAAGTGTGGCGGGGTAGCGACGGGAATAAGGGCAGACAGTATGAATTATGTACATGTATATATATGTATATGTCTGTGTGTATATATATGTATACGTTGAGATGTATAGGTATGTATATGTGCGTGTGTGGACGTGTTTGTATATACATGTGTATGTGGGTGGGTTGAGCCATTCTTTCGTCTGTTTCCTTGCGCTACCTCGCTAACGCGGGAGACAGCGACAAAGTATAATATATATATATATATATATATATATATATATATATATATATATATATATATATATATATATACATATATATATATATATATATATATATATATATATATATATATATATATATATATATATATATATATATATATATATAAAGAGAGAGAGAGAGAGAGAGAGAGAGAGAGAGAGAGAGAGAGAGAGAGAGAGAGAGAGAGAGAGAGAGGATTCTTGATAGCCGTTTCCCGCGTTTGCGAGCTAGCGCCAGGAGCAGAAGAAAGACCACATCCGCTCACATCTTTTCTCTAGCTATCGCGTGTAATGCACCGAAACCAAAGCTCCCTATACACAACCATTCCCCGTAGACCTTTCCATGGTTTAACCCGGACGCTTCACATGTTCTGGTTCAGTCCATCGTTCCAATTCACTCTTTCCTGTGCACGCCTTTCACCATCCTGCATGTTCAGATCGCCATCCCTCATAATCTTTTTCACTCAATCCTTCAGTCTCCAATTTGGTCTCCCCGTTATCCATGTTCCCTCCACTTTCGAAACATACATCCTCTTCTCATGACCAGGTGCATTAGCACTTTTTTTTTTTAATCACCCATCCCTCGCCACCCACTTGCAATTTTACCCACATCAATCTACAATTTACTAACTTATACTCTATCACACACTCCCACAACTCCTGCTTCAGGAGTAGTGCTACTCCTTCCTTCACTCTTGTCTTCTCACCAACCCTT
The DNA here is from genome assembly GCF_036320965.1 of Panulirus ornatus. Classification (NCBI taxonomy): domain Eukaryota; kingdom Metazoa; phylum Arthropoda; class Malacostraca; order Decapoda; family Palinuridae; genus Panulirus; species Panulirus ornatus. Next base: position 2,195,849 of record NC_092239.1, read on the forward strand.
GACTTTACTTGTATGACATTTCCATACCATTTTTTCCCTTTATCCGTGAGCTATGTGCACTCAGAGCCAGAACATCCAGGATTCTTTCTTCAAACATACCACCTATCTCCCCCTCTCTTCTCATCTTGGTTACACCCATACACATTCAGTCATCACAGCCAAAGCTCGCGAGTAGGAAGAACACTCCCTGCGTAGGTCTTTCTTCCGTTCCCTTTTTTAGAAGTTGAAATACAAGGAAGGAATGGGAGGGGGTTCCAGCTCTTCGCTCCCTCCCCTTTTTAGTCGCTTTCTACGAAACAGAGGGAATACGGAGGTAAAATTCACCTAAAGTAAGAGGACACCTTTTATAGGCAGAGAAACATGGCTAAGAAATATGGCTAAGGAAATTTGTGTAATGATTTGATTAGGAGTGAAACTCATCTTCCATATAAATCTAGATATTATCGATAAAAATACAAGCACTCCAAAATGAGTTGCACAGATTGTGTGATATGAATGTATGGTATGGCCCAGTCTCTCAGTAGTTGGATCTGACAGAGGACCACGTTGTGTCTGGCTTTGTGATGCGGTAGCGAAATAATAAATGAATCAGAAAAAAATTTAACAATAAAAGTAAGAAGTGACGAAGATGGCGAATATGATGTATAGTGAATATAGTGAATGTGAAGAAATGCAGGAAAAAAACAAGTAATCTGCTCAAACGCAAGAAGTGCTATTAACGATGAAAGGAAAAAAAGTAAAATGTAAAACTTAGGCCAAACAAGGTAAGAAACGAAAGGATAATACAGAGAACTGTAAAGACGAGGATGAAGAAACAAAGTCAGCTAGACCATAAGAAATATAAAATTACCCCCAAATAAATATGAATATGAGAGGAAAGATTTAAATTAACGTGCAGATGTGATCATCTTGATGTATGCAACGAAATATACTAGAATGGAAGCCAACATGAAAAAAGACTGTGATAAAAGCAAAAGAAAAGTGTGATTTCAGACAACCAGAGGTATGTCATTATTTTCATGAACACTGTGAATGTAAGCTGGGCGATGTGTGTGTACATATTTATATGCTCCAGGATTCCGAGGATTTGATGTGAAATTGAAGGTCAAGAAACAGTGGGTGTCAACGAGTGGAGGAAACCTAACATGTACGAGCGAAATGTGAAACAAAATGGAAACAGGTGGAACAAAAGGTTATTGGAAGAATACACACAGAACGTGGATATTAACAGAAGACGATTGGAGGGCCAACAAGCAACACAGGAGATAAAGAAATATGGAAACAAATGAGAAGATAATGGGAGAAACGATGACATTATTCAAAGATCCTTTTGGTCGGTCTATAAAAACAATATTACAGTAAATCACCCACCAGAAAATTTAGCAACAATGCTGATGGTAATGACAAGTCATTACTCTGACGGTGTAATTAATTGGGACCAAAAATATCAAATAGTAATACCGTAATGAAAATCCTAAAAGATACTGTATGTGATTGCGTCAAGGTATAACAACATAATTTCAGAGTGAAAGTTAAAGGATATAATGTATACAGAAAGTATAAAAACATCATCAATACTTTGACAGACACTGGGACTGTTTAGACAAAATAAACAGCAGTACGAAATTTTCCCAGAGGTCTTGGGAAATAAGGTGGAATGGCTGTTATGTGGTGCAAATTGAAAAGAAAGCAATGAAGACAAGTGACAGGAACTGTGAAGTGATTTTGTGGCAAACATTGCAGTGATGAGGACGTAACACACACACACACACACACACACACACACACACACACACCATAACTAAGAGGAATACTTACGGAAATTCTAAATGAAGTACAAAGCAAAATATATGCTTAAATCGATGGTAATATGTAATATGATTTGGAGATACTGACTTTCATATTACAGATTGAGAAGAGAAAAATAATAAGTTGATTAGAATATTAAGAAAAAGTAAAGGATTAGTAGATGTAAGAAAGCAAGAGTGAAGGAAAATGAATGTATGCGAGACTGACCCTATAACAGGCAAAACAAATACTAACAAGAGAATATAAACATTACAGACCTTACAGACAGCGGAATGGAAAAAAAAAAGAAACAAAAAGAATAATAAGTAAGGAAAAGATGAAAGAGCTTGAAGAAAAAAGTTGACAAAAGATAATAGAATCTCGTAGAGCAGAACATGAGAGTTATCCCTGGCATGGAACAAAATCCAGTAATATTTCTTACGTTAACAAAGAACGAAGGTATCTGAGATTGGGCATTCGAAGATAAGAGAAAGGTTTGAATATAATCATAAGAAATTATGTAAGATGCTTATCAAGTAACATAATCATAAATGAAAGGTGGATGACGTGATATTTAATCAAGTTTGACGAGAATCTCATCACAAATATAGATATATCACGGAATAACATTATTATAACAACTAAATATCACGGAATAACATCATTATAATAACTAAACAACTAAGAGGACCACAAGGAATTCCAGTTATTCTTCATAAATAAGACAAAGATAGTATTAAGAAAACCAATAATAGTAATGCTGAAACGAAACCTAAATGAAAGAATTGTAATGAACATCCACAAAATGGGCTATATCATTTACGACGTTATGAGCGACGTAATGGTGAGGACTTTTAATTCATGAACAGAAATGTGATAATGAATATGTTCCGAGTATATAAAACGTAAAACTGAATACTGGTGGTGCGTTGTATGGTCATCAGGTAAAGCAAGTTACCGTTTAATGAGCCGGAGAGAATAGAGAAACAATTCACAAGTACGATTTAGGGAGTGCAACATACAAACTATCATGAAAGATTGAAAGAATTTGAACCACACATTCTAGAAAAAAGGTAAAGTTATTTCGTATGTTAAGCATAACAAAAGAAAGAAGGAACGAAGGAGGAAAAAAAAAAATGACAGGCTGAACATTACATAAGCTGGAGGAAACAGGGTAATCAAACCACGAAGAAATCTCCTCGGAGACCCCCAAGCCTAGCATGATAGATGCTCAGTCTTCCGCCCAGCGGGATCTCGAACTGGAATGAAGACACCGCTGGAAACCTCGAAAAGAACCTAATGGCGCAACACCATTCCAGGAGCACTATAATATACACATCTGCGCAATATGTATATGATAGAGGAACACCACAATATAGCGAAACAAGCAAGTTAGGCGGTGAACACTACGCAGCAGCCCTGCCTAAGGCTAAATTAAATGATCTCGTCGTAGGTCATGTAGGAACTCTCTCTCTCTCTCTCTCTCTCTCTCTCTCTCTCTCTCTCTCTATCAGAGTACTAGTGTAAGACTGTAGTACCGAGAGGTGTCACTAGAGGCGTGTAACGTGCTGCCTGTGTCCTCCAGGGATCCCGGAGTCCGCTTATGTCACCGGGAGCCTCGCCTCGGGTATGCCGCAGAGATGACGTCATCCCTCCACCCCCAGTCCCACCCAGAAAGGCTAGCCCCGCCCCCAGCCCGCCCTCAACGCCGGCCACCACCCACAGGTACGTGTAGTCCTACCTTAAACGCCGGACACCACCTACAGGTACACAGCCCCGCCCTCAACGCTGGACACTACCCAAAGGTACACAACCCGCCCCCAGCCTGTCTTCAACGCCGGATACCACCCACAGGTACGTAGCCCCGCCCCTACCTCGCCCTGAACGCTGGACACCACCCACAGGTACGTAGCCCCGCCTCTACCTCTCCCTGAACGCTGGACACCACCCACAGGTACGTAGCCCCGCCCCCAGTCCGCCCTGAACGCTGGACACCACCCATAGGTACATATCCCCGCTCTCAGCCCGCCCTGAACGCCGAATACCACTCACAGGTACGTAGCCTCACCCCCAACTCGCCCTCAACGCTAGACACCACTCACAGCTACGTAGCCACGCCTCCAGCCTGCTCTCAACGCTGGACACCACCTACAGGTACGTAGCCTCCTCACCCCCATCTCGCCCTCAATCCAGGACACCACCCACAGGTACGTAGCCCCGCCCCCAGCCCGCCCTCAACGCTGGACACCACCCACTGGTACGTAGCCCCGCCCTCATCTCGCCCTCAACCCTGGGCACCACCCACAGGTACGTAGCTCCGTCCCCAGCCAGCCCTCAACGCTGGACACCACCCACAGGTACGTAGCCCCGCCTCCAGCCCGCCCTCAACGCTGTACACCACCCACAGGTACGTATCCCGGCGCTCAGCCCGCCCTGAACACCGGCTACCACCTACAGGCACGTAGCCCCAGCACGTCCATTACCATGTACCATGAGTCCCAATCATTAGGCCGAGCCACTGACGCCACCTGCACTCCCAGTTCCCTCCCATGCGTGACCTAGCACACTCAAGCCGAGCCCAACTTAGATTGTCACACTAGGAGATTCCAACTTAGCAGGAACCTATATATGCCATCATTTACCAGTTACTTGTACCTCGAGACATCATATATCGAGACATCATACATAGCATCGGCATCATGCGTTCGCCAAGTTTGTTTGTGGCGAATTTTATTTTTTTTCATTCTTCCAATGTTTTCCTGAGGGCCGGCCTTGTGGATAGACTTTCACTCCTCTTATGACCATCCCCAACGGAGGCCGCTGGGGACACGCTCCCTGGACTCTCTCAGTCAGTAAGTCAAAAAGTCATTCAGTCAATGAGAAAGTCAGCCAACAAGTCAGTGTGAAGTGAATGAGTAAGCCAATCACTCAATGAGTCAGTCAACAAGACAGTCAATGAGAAGCCTGGTGAGTCAGATGAGTTAGTCAGTCAGTGAACAACTCAGCCAAAAAGTCAGTTATTAAGTCTTTCCGTTAAGATGTGTCATTTGATGTCAGTCAAAGAGTCAGTCAGCCAACCCTCAGTAATTCTACCAATAAGTCAGTCGATGAATCGGCTATTCAGTCTATAAGTAAACATCAATAAGTCACTTCATCATTAAGTCACTGGGTTATTCAATGTCAGGCAGCCATTAATATGTTAGTAATGAAGTCATTATGTCAGGTGATCAGTACACTATTCAGTCAATAAGTCGATCAATCAATCCAAGTATGTCTAAGATAATCTCTCAATATGTCAGTCAGTTAGCAAGTCAGTAAGTCTGTCAATCAATAAATCAGTCAGAGTGTCAATAATACGCCAGTCACTCAATACGTGTCTTGGTCAAAAAGTCAGCGAGTCATTCAGTCAGTCAGTCTTAGTAACAAACACATCCTGCAGGAGGTCCCTGGTCCTGCAGGAGGTCCCTGGTCCTGCAGGAGGTCCCTGGTCCTGTAGGAGGTACGTGGTCCTGAAGCCAGAGGCACTACGTGGTACCACAAGTATCAACACTGTACTTGTTCATGAACATAAATATTTATTTTTCTATACAGTTCTATTTTACGTTTCGTTAAACCATGTGTGGTTCTTGGGTCAATTGTCTGCCATTAAACCTCGCAATGTCTGATTAATTTCGGTCTGATCGTCTATCCATGTATGGCCGATAGTGACACATCTGGGCCAAACATAAATTGGAAAGATCTTTTAAAGGAATGTTTTCCTGTAGCGTACGTACGGCAACGGTGGGTCACATGTTCTCCACATTCAGTTAAACAGATGGGCCACATGGGCCGTGTCCTGCCTGGCCGGGCCGGTCAGATGGTCCATGTGGGCCGTGTCCTGCCTGGCCGGGCCGGTCAGATGGGCCACATGGGCCGTGTCCTGCCTGGCCGGGCCGGTCAGATGGGCCATGTTGGCCGTGTCCTGCCTGGCCGGGCCGGTCACAACGTGAACAGGTCTGGCCACCTCCTCAGGCCACGTGACAGGGCCAAGCAGCAGCAGCATCAGTCCCTCATTAACCTCAGCTCCTGCCTGGGACCACTCAACACAGTACGTGTTGGGAGAGGAGTCATTGATGGCAGGCCAAACCAGTACATACATGATGCATACATGGAAGAATAAGAGACCCTCAATACGTGTAAAACACACACACACACACACACACACACACACACACGCGCGCGCGCACACACACACACACACACACACACAATCACACAGACACACACACACACACACACACACACACACACACACACACACACACACACACAGGAGTTCAGTTACTGATGGTAAGGAAATTATACTTAATGATTTACGGTCCGGAAAAATATGATAAAGATTTCATTTCTTGGAGAGAAGCTGTCTCAAGTCATGGCGTAATGAGAATCAGAATCTATTTTCGTTAATGACAAATTCTTACTTTACTACTCTTGAGAGTCTTCGTTAAGACGTGTGAAACCTGTTTTGGTAACGCGTGACCTTTACGATAGTGGAGAATCTTGCACAGACTGACATCGTACACGTTGTCTCGTCACACAGAACTGTTCCTCATTAGTCAAAGGCAATGTTAGTCTGACAAACACTTCAATCTTTCTGTGTCGCATGTGACCCGCGCCTCTTACTTTGAGAGGAATGTTAGATCTCTCTAATTGGTCTGTAGGATCTCTGTCACATGTTCCTTTGTCACAGTCAACACGCTGTGTCAATTTAAGAACCTCACGACTCAAGGAGTTAACCTCGCCTGTTCCATGACTCCTACATCTACTGGCTATAATAAGCTGACCAGGTGTATACACTGCGCATCACCAGGTGTATACACTGCGCATCACGAGACATGATGACACCATAACTGACTGACGCATGTGTTCGAGATGTGTCAAAAGAAAGGAATGAAATGAAGGTTTTGATTATCGGTATTTTGAGGATTTGAAAAAATATATTTTATCATCATTGTTCTAAAATGTTATGTTGAGAAAGAAAGCTTTTTTCTTGTTATGTTAAAGTTTAAGACTGTAATCAGAGATTAAGATAATATGTAAGTGTTTATATATATATATATATATATATATATATATATATATATATATATATATATATATATATATATATAATAAATTAATGTGAAAAATAGGTGATGAGAAATGTTAATATCAGTAGCACAAAAAAGTTAGGATAATCTACTTTGCACTGTTTACTGAGTATGTATGTGTATGTATGTATGTGACGGAGGTATGTTGCGCAGGTCCAGCGTCCTGGAGACAGATGATGACGAGGATATGCCTTTAGCCCCGCCCAGGACCCTCTCCTCCGCCTCCCTGACCACGCCCACCGTCGTCACCACGCCCACCACACCCACCTCCCCGCCCAGAACCATCACCATCGTCACTCTCGATCCTAACAACGTGGCCGTCGAGACCACGACCACAGGTGAGGAAGGGTCGTCCTGGGAGAGCACGACCACAGGTGAGGAAGGGTCGTCCTGGGAGACCACGACCACAGGTGAGGAAGGGTCGTCCTGGGGTGCCACACCTTCCTGACGGCTCGTGAGTGGAGGTGTCTTCACCTTGTATTTATTGTGGAGTTTCCTGACCTGTACAACGTAACGCACACGTCACAAAACTACATACATTAGGATATATATATATATATAAGAGCAAGGTTATTAGGTACAGTAGGGTTGAGGGTCAAGTCAATTGGGAGGTGAGTTTGAATGGAGAAAAACTGGAGGAAGTGAAGTGTTTTAGATATCTGGGAGTGGATCTGGCAGCGGATGGAACCATGGAAGCGGAAGTGGATCATAGGGTGGGGGAGGGGGCGAAAATTTTGGGAGCCTTGAAAAATGTGTGGAAGTCGAGAACATTATCTCGGAAAGCAAAAATGGGTATGTTTGAAGGAATAGTGGTTCCAACAATGTTGTATGGTTGCGAGGCGTGGGCTATGGATAGAGTTGTGCGCAGGAGGATGGATGTGCTGGAAATGAGATGTTTGAGGACAATGTGTGGTGTGAGGTGGTTTGATCGAGTAAGTAACGTAAGGGTAAGAGAGATGTGTGGAAATAAAAAGAGCGTGGTTGAGAGAGCAGAAGAGGGTGTTTTGAAATGGTTTGGGCACATGGAGAGAATGAGTGAGGAAAGATTGACCAAGAGGATATATGTGTCGGAGGTGGAGGGAACGAGGAGAAGAGGGAGACCAAATTGGAGGTGGAAAGATGGAGTGAAAAAGATTTTGTGTGATCTGGGCCTGAACATGCAGGAGGGTGAAAGGAGGGCAAGGAATAGAGTGAATTGGAGCGATGTGGTATACAGGGGTTGACGTGCTGTCAGTGGATTGAATCAAGGCATGTGAAGCGTCTGGGGTAAACCATGGAAAGCTGTGTAGGTATGTATATTTGCGTGTGTGGACGTGTGTATGTACATGTGTATGGGGGGGGGGGGGTTGGGCCATTTCTTTCGTCTGTTTCCTTGCGCTACCTCGCAAACGCGGGAGACAGCGACAAAGTATAAAAAAAAAAAAAAAAAAAAAAAAAAAAAAATATATATATATATATATATATATATATATATATATATATATATATATATCCTAATGTATGTAGTTTTGTGACGTGTGCGGTGGCAGGAATGACATGGTTGAAGCGCAGTGTTAAGGCTGATTTTCGCTGCTACACTGGTGGTCTGGGCTTAATCATGAGGAGGTAGAGGTGTTGAGACAATGATGAGGTTAATCAAGAGGCAGTTATGAGGTTTTAATGAGGTAGAGATAGTGATGTGGTGATGAAGTGCTCGAGAGAGAGAGAGAGAGAGAGAGAGAGAGAGATGGGAAACAGAACACGTGATGGTCTATGAATAACAGAATGATATAGGTCAGCACTGTATTTTATCCAACTGTGGCTTAAGTTTATAAAATCAACTGTCAAAAATAGGGATAGATAAATGAAATACTGATGAGATAGATAACAGGTCGTGATGAAGTAAATATGAGGTAGTCGTACGTCTGAAGTGGTGAGTCATTAAGTGGTGGGTTGCAGGTCCGAGCAAGGATGGTGGTGTGAGGAAGACGGGCACGACGACGCCTTCCCCGCTCCGCCACCGGCCGCTCTCCGTACCACACATCGTGCCCAGGACCAGCAAGCTCATGAGACCCTCAGGCTCCAACCCTTCCCTCTCCTCCTCCTCTTCCTCGCCTACCTCCACGCCCGCCACCACACCCACGCCCGCACCTACCTCCACGCCCACCACCATGCCTACACCCTTACCCTCAGCGCCGCCCTTTCCCGCCCATTTCCCCGCCAGTTCGGCGTCCCAGCCTTCTTTCGTGCCAGTGACTCTGCCTAGCGGTGCTACCCCCAGCACAGCCACGCAGCAGACACAGCAGCAGCTGCAGTACCAAAGACAACAGCAGCAGCAGCAGCAGCAGCAGCCTACGTCCCCTCTGGGCGGGCCACCCACCACCACAGCGCCGCCCCCGCCCGTGTCCGTGTCTTCGCCCGTCACGGTCATCACGTACACGCCCGTCATGACCTGTGATGAACCCAGTAGCAGCCCGGAGCCCGTCACCACCACCACCACCTCGACCATCACTCCGCGCCCTCGCACCATCTTACCCTCCCAGTCCTCCCTCATGCCCCCCACGCCCGCCACCACACCCTCCCCTTCCTCACCTTCCTCCATCACCTCCTCCACCTCCTCCTGCTCCACGGGTTCGGCCTCCTCCAGCAGTAGCAGCAGCAGTAGCAGCGGAGGGACGGAGGTCGACAGGAGACCTAGCGCCACCAGCCACGCCGGGGAGCTGGAGGACATCCACGAGGAGCCGCCCTACGAGAACACCACACTACCGCCCCCAGGTGACCTGACCTTCCATGACATGACCTCCCATGACCTGGCTTGTACAACATAACTCACCTGACCTGACCACTCCTGGTGACCCAAACATTCTTGACCTTTATTTACCTTACTTGACCTCTTATATTTTATTCCCCCTCGACCCCCAAGACAACGGCTGGCGTGCTCTCTGTCGACCAATCTTACCACATCTTTAACCCGAGTGGCTCAAACCTGGATGACCTTCCTCCACCTGAGTTATATCGACCTGATCCACGATACAGGCTAGTGACCACCTGGTCTACGCCATTGTAACCCCTGCTGACCTGACCTCTGGTCACTGACCAACGTTCAGCTAATCACTGGTTATCCGACCGTCTTCATTTTGAGAGCATTAGTCATTACAGCTGTCATTAACTGTTGGTCAAGACACGGATGAAAGTAGGACAATTATCCTAGGATGATTATGAATATTTCTTGTACTGGGTCACCTCTCACTGGGAACACGAGGTCTATAACTACCAACAGCTGATCCTTAACAACCCACTGGATGACACCTTACAACCAACTACCTGTCATCCATCAACACACTACCGGAGACTTAACAACCTAATACATGACAACTACAACCTAATACCTGACACCTAACTCCCTACTAGCTGACACCCAGCTCCCTACTAGCTGACACCCAGCTCCCTACTAGATGACACCCAGCTCCCTACTACATGACACCCAGCTCCCTACTAGCTGACACCCAGCTCCCTACTAGCTGACACCCAGCTCCCTACTAGATGACACCCAGCTCCCTACTAGCTGACACCCAGCTCCCTACTAGATGACACCCAGCTCCCTACTAGCTGACACCCAGCTCCCCAATACCTGACACCTAACTCCCTACTAGCTGACACCCAGCTCCCTACTAGCTGACAGCTACCTCCCTCACAAGCAGACATCTAACTCGCCACTCGCTGACAACTAAATCCCTACTAACTCCTCAACAGCCGAGAACTAACTCCCCACTATCTGACACCTAACTCCCTAACAACCAGTTCCCTCTTCGCTGACACTCAATTTCTCACTAGCTGACGAGTAACTCCCCACTAGCTGACACTCAACTCCTCCCTGGCAGACAATTAACTCCTCTCTGATTAAAAAAGTAGTTCCATTAGCTGACACCTGACATTGCAGAACCCACTAACTGACACTTAATCACCCACTGTCAGCTGTCGTGTAGATGACACTATAGTTCATAATGAATATCTAACTATGCAATCATCTGACACTCAACATGGGCTGACGCACGCCTACATCCTCAACATCTGATATTCTCTTCCAGTGTGCCCGGCGTCAGCGAGGAAATCAGCCACAGATTCTGACCTGCCTAACTTCCCTGCGCCGTCAGCTCCGTCCTTACCGACAATAACTAAATCTCTGTCAGCTGACAGAAGGTGAGAGAGACGGAGAAAGTTCCTGACACTTCTTCCCTGTCAATAATTACTTGTTGAAGTAAGGCAAACCCTCAACACTATCACTGTCCACTTGATGTATACACTTGTATGTATGTTTGTCCATGACCAAGAATCAAGTCAGAAATCTTCACTACACTGACAGCCACCATCAGTCATCATCACCATAATCTCTCATGCAACTTAGATTTCGTTCACTATTCTCAGTTGTTCAAATTATCTCAGATTATATATATATATATATATATATATATATATATATATATATATATATATATATATATATATATATATATAATTTTTACTGTGTTCTCATGATGATGTCATTTCGGTTCATAATCATCAACTGCCAGTTCGTTGATTACCAGCATGCCGATGGGTCATTAGGAGAGGAAGTAGTAACATAAAGAACAGTATCAATTATCTTTTCCAAGACTCTTAATTACATTTCTTTTTTTTTTCTCTGCAACTCACTGATGACCATGATGTCAACCTCTAATGTCAAAGGGTATGATGCCTCCTACTCCATGGCATGACGTCATCATAGGATATTTCAGCGTAGGAGGACACCACTGCTGTACGTAGGATTCACGTTTTGTTTCTCTTCCCTTGGTGTGGTGTGGTGTGGTGGTGCAGCATGAACGCGGGGGACACGCTGGAAGGCGAGGACGCCCACACCGCCTACGAGAATCTGCACATGGATTACTTGGCGACGTTGACGCAGGAGGGCTTCGCGCAGGACGCCGTCATCCGCGCCCTCGTCATCACCAGAAACGACATAGCCATGGCCAGGGACATCCTCAGGGAGTTCGCCTCGAAGAGGAGCTAAAGTGACTCCTCGAGTCAGCCCTCCTAGAAGGAGAGGCCCAGTGGAAACATAATCAACGCCTCTCTCCCCAGACTCGCTGTGTTTATATCAGGACGCAAGGAAGTCTGGGAAGGGAGGTGGAGCCGGGGTGGTGTGCGGCGCAGGCGGGGTGTGCAGAGGGACTGTGGGAATCACCATCGTGTGTTCTTATTTGTATATTTGGTAAGGTCTCTCTCTAGCTCACTTGGTGTCATCGCTCTTGGAATGATATATATATATATATATATATATATATATATATGTAATATCCAGACCTCGACTATGGTGCTCCTCTGAAGGCCAGTGCTAGTGGTCTATTTATGACAAACTCACGACTTACCGATGTACGCCCCAGGGGACACCACCAGCACCGCTGCTGCCATACGTGAACATGGTGGTAGGGCTGTCCCTGCTGCCGGTAGCATCACCGTGGACGGTCTGCTATGAACCCAGCATCACTGTACAGTATTTATATTCTGTTCTGATGATTCAAAGACGTACAATGTAATTAATCTTGGAGGAGGGCGCGTCCCTGCCATGGCTATGGGCTCACACACCCTCTTGACTGTCCTCAACCAGAGCTGGATGCTGTGGAGTGGGCCAAAACGAAAGCAGCCATGAAAGGATGGGCAAGTCTTCAGTGCCAACATTCCCTCGCAGTGGCCAGTGGGAAGGAACTCTCTACAGCCCCTGAAGGGGTTGAAGTGTGTCAGTGGTGAGGCGTGTGCGTGGACAGTGTCTATAGGATGTGCAATAATTTCACGTCCTCGCCGTCTGCCTGTTGCACCAGTGTTCCCTTGTGACCAAATCACTGGTCAGAACTCCACAGTCAACACACTGTGCTTTCTTGGTAAAGGATAAGACATTGTGACCTTGAAGTGAAGTGCAGTAAGTGGCGAGGGGTCTGATACCACACCGCCGGGACCTGATGGTGACAGTCAGACCTGAGGTCGTGCCTGTGTGGCCTGGTCACACGGGGAGACCTGGGTCCCACGCCTGCTTGTCGACAATGTTAAGAGATGCAATCACATAAAACGATATTATGAGGTGGCGCCACTACGAGTTGATATGTACATAGATTTTATATATATATATATATATATATATATATATATATATATATATATATATATATATATATATATATATATAGTGGTATATATGTATATCAGATGGGATTATTAGCATCAATTTTGCTGTATTTTCGCTCTGAGTGCCACCACATTGTTGGTACTACATGCTCCCGGTACCTGGTCACTGGTACTCTTAGTACATATTTCTTGGAACTCTGCATCATTTCTCATACACTGGACATGCAAGACCTCAAACATTTCATGATCTGTATTATATGTGTGTTTTGCTAACCCGGCTCCCTGTATATATATACATATACAAGGATTTGAAAGCATTTGATTCATGTTGCATAATTGCCTCCATGTGATTTAAATGGGTGTAAGTTAGCCCACTGACCATATTCTGTAAAAGACGCCACCCAAGTTAAGTTTTCTTTGACCGATTGTCATGTGTGTATTGGTTGTCAGGCCTCACAGTACCTGAGTAATAATTAATTGCCAGCGATATTGTCGTAAGCAATCATTCATTCGAGTGTATGACGAGGTAAGAAACTAGTCATGATGAACCAGAGACCAGAGAGTCAGTCGGCAGGTTCCAGCCCATTCCAGCGTTGTTTGGTTAACCCTGCTCGTTCGTAACTCTTGTGAACATATACAACTATTCCCTGACGACACAATATTCTGGGGAGACTTCACTGTTATATCCTGCTGGGACGATAACTTGTTTTGCCCTCCACTTCTTCCTGATTTCGACTCGTAATGTCATCGTAATTATTAAGGTTTACTCAGGATTAGAATTACGTATAATTAAGGATAAGTACACTGAAACTTGTTTGTTATATTTCCTTTATATTGTAAATCTTAAAAGACTTTCTCGGCTAAGGTATTCCTTTCATTTTGTAATAATTCTTGACGGTGCAAAATACTCGATAAAGCTCAGTTTTGTAATCTAATATATATATATATATATATATATATATATATATATATATATATATATATATATATATATATATATATATATATATATATAAAGAGCTGTGTTAAGTCATTTTGGATTCTGTGCACAAATGACCCTGCATTATCATCCGATCTCCAGTGTATATTATTTCCAAACAATTTCAGTCATAGAATGACACATTATTATATTGAAAATATATTTCATGCTTTTCCTGATGCTGTTACGTTCTGTCATATTACATATGATCAATACTTGTCAGAGACCTTGACTCAGTAGTAGCCATCTTTGTTTTTCTTTTCATTTTATAAGCGTGAAAGATGACATGGGTCATGACGTAAGGTGCGTCACGTTACTACTCTTGGGGTCATGGCTAATAGAACGTCGGGTTATCTCTGGGGTCACGACCTTCAGGGGGTCATCTGCAAAGAGTTTACAGTGATCAAGAATGGAAATGGGACTCTCTTTTCATTGCTGGAGAGTATGTTTCCACTAATGGCACACGCCCAAAGCGAGGAAATCATGATTTTAACGAATGTACGTATTGAAAATGTTCTTTGATAACCACTGGGGAGGGATAGGAACTTAACGAATAAATTCACATAAATCTGGAAAAAAATCGACCCTTGAAAAATAATTTGGATATATGGGTATATAATTACGCTCGATAACTTGCTAAGAAATATGTATACTTTTATCATGTATACACATCATCGATAACTTGCTAAGAAATATGTATACTGTTATCATATATACACATCATCGATAACTTGCTAAGAAATATGTATACTGTTATCATATATACACATCATCGATAACTTGCTAAGAAATATGTATACTGTTATCATGTATACACATCATCGATAACTTGCTAAGAAATATGTATACTGTTATCATGTATACACATCATCGATAATGAAACGCACATGAAAACTAATTAGTTATAGGAAGTAATGATACAAGTAATTATCGGGAGGGAATAACCTATTTTAGGGAACAGTCTGGCAACCCAAACACTCACGATGATGGTGGAGTCTACAGGCAGGAGGTGCAGAGTTTATTTGTAACTAAATGACAATCATTCGTCTGTGAAGAGCACGGTTAGTTTCTATATAGATCTGCAGTGGTTCGTAATACTCCCACATCGTATTAGGCATCTGCAGCCAAAATGAATACATCAATAAACAAAGTGCTGGGTCATAATATTGTAGTACTATACTAAAGAAGAAAAACTTAAATACATAACCTGGGGACTATATAAAAGAGAACATTAATTCATTATACCTCAACAAAGCTATGTTGTGTTTTAACCCAACACTGAAAAAAAAATTGACCATTTCATCTTGGTGAGACAATTGACTTCCACATATGACGGCCATATAGCCATTATAGTCTGTAGTTGCAAATAAATTGATCAACCTGGCCTGATGACTTGTGAGGGCGGGACATCCCATTTGGGACGTTGCAAGTCTTTGTTTTTGTTTGTATAAAGTCACCACAAAATGTTATTACATACAGGTACTACATTATGTAAGCTGATTTACAATGCAATCTATTCATATTTCACATGATTTCTTTTTTTCATAATTTATAACAAATATTTTCACTATTTTGTACAAAAAAAATATTGTATGTACACCTTTTCTATGTCTGTCGTAAATTCCTCAGAGGTGAGGAGCAGATTATCTTTTCATTAATTACATAAGAAAATGTAATCTCGTCAGGTAAGATTTCGCTTGCAAGATACACGTATGGAAAGCTGGAGTCTGGGTAAAATGAAGGACATTGGATGACGAGGCCTGGATAAGTTCACGTTTTCTATTGATGAATTCAACACGTTCTCAAACTAAAATTTTGACATCAAAATTTTAAACTTTCCACCATGTTACATTTGCTATGCAGACGCTGCAAATTATATATAACTGGCTGACGTCCAACTTTCAGTGGTTTTAATTTTGAATGGTTGCAATGTGACTGTATGGAAAGGTTTATCGAGTTTCTTAATCAGGCTAACGTAATCTAATGTCTCACTGATTAATATCCAACTGATTAAAAACTCTATGATGCCCTAGACTTCCCTTCCCATTCAGGTTAACGGACCAGTTCATTTCACCTCAATGATGAACATATTCAATAAAATCTGTCCGGGTCTTGTGTAAAGTGCTAGGCCAGTGTTGTGCCACGAGCTGAATCTTGCATGAAGAGATACACATGGTGTAGAGACATGCTAAATGTTTCCCCTGAAGTCAATATTTTCTAAATTCTTTACAACAATAATGTAGAGGGCATTTAAAACCTGACATTAAGAACCATTCACCAGTGCAAGAAAGGTAAGACGCATTCTAAAAAAGTTTGCAAATTGCTACCCAAAGATGATGGTGTTTTAAAATCAAATTCCTCCCATTGTAATTAGATCAGGGTGATCAAGATAATCATTAGCTCAGAACGTGCATGTAAAAACCAGATCAGTACTTGTGGCCTTATTAGTCATTCTCATTGTTTAGGAATCCAAGGTGGAGTATTATACCCTGGTGGAACATATACACTGACCAAGTGTTGGGGGTCAAGGGTTAAACCACCAGACGAATCACGTGATGGGAGGGAAGGAGGGAGCAGCACTGGGAGGAAGAGGGATCTAAGGATTAACTCGCACTGTGAAACTACCAATCTAGTCCTGTGCTGTGATCTCCACGGAACAGATATGTTCTATCATGAGGTCAGAACACAGGAGAAGTTGGACCATACTTGCTTATCTTCAGTTCTCCCAATCTGGCCCAAGACTGACGGAAGACCCTCTTGCACTCACATAGTTTTGTTTGGTTTACGTTTAGGGCGTTCTTGTGACGGCAATTTATATGAACTAAAAAAAAAATATCACAGAGAATATCAAATGACTGCATTGTGAATATGAAAATATGATATGTGATAATTGTTACGCTTACGAATGATTACAAAGTAGATTTAGAGGTGTATGGTCGCAGTGTAAATCTTTTTTGAATTATATGTTGACAGCAGATGAGGCGGTTATTTAATGACGTGAGTCTTGTGTAGCGATGCAGGTCCTGTGTAGCGGTACTGGTCCGTATGTCAGCAGAGTTGGCTTACATTTCTAGTGCTGACTAATATTTAGTCATACTGACTACTGTGGAACAGCATTAGCTCATTTAGCGGTACAAGCTCATATTTAGCGGTGGTACTCATGCGTAAAAGTGTTGGCTCATATCTAGCAATGTTCGCTCGTGTGTAGCGAAGCTGGATCTCAATGCGCCAATACTGCCTCTTCAGTTTCATAGTTGGCTTTTGGTACTGCCATGAGTAATGACCTTTCGTGTACGTCTTATATGGGTCATGAGATGAAAACAAAAACATATGAATATATAAATGCCTATATATGCCCAACACATTATCCAAAAATCTGCATCAACCAATATTTTAGGCCAAATTTGGTTCGCGAGTTTATATCACCCAAAGTAGAGATTAAAAAATCTTCCTGACACACATCCCTACACAAGGCTCACTCCCGCCTGCCTGCCGTCAAAAATTTGGATTTTTGAGAGTACTATGCACACATTTCTCTCTCGACCGTTACACTGGAGATCAGAGAGATCCTCGGATGCCCGTTTTCTTTGAGGTGGTGGAGGGCCGTGGAGGTGGACATGACACAGTTTTTATATTAGTCTGTAAGTTGCATTTCATGACATTCTTTGTCGTTTCATCAATTTACAGATAATTAATTGTTTCTCATAGCCAGGGATTCACTCATTTCGGGCGTGGCCAGGGATGGGGAGGATAGGTTAATCAAGCAGGAGCTGCCGTGTGGGACGCTTAATTTCGCTACCGAATACCAGTTCAAGATTTCCTTCTTCACCCAAGCTCCCCAAGTGAATCAAAAACAGGGTCAGGCCTGAGGTGAACAATATGTGTTTTATCAATATTTTCACAGTTCCTGACAATAAATCAACTGGTGATAAACACTTACGTTAGGGAACATCTTAGAAAAGATTTGATTTTCACATAAAATGTAACTTTTAACAAGTTTAATGTTTCTCGAACCACAATATTAGTGATGTATTAAGATGTCTGGCTAATCTTGGAGGAGATGGATGATCTGGGAGTCTAGGCAGCATCCCTATGATAACCTGGACATGTACCTCCTCAGGGGTATATCATTATTAATATCATTAATATTATCATTATTATCATTAATATAATTATTGTTATCATTATTATTATTATCATTATCATTATCATTATTATCATTATTATCATCATTATTTCAAATAGTAATAATCAACGCGTCTTGCGCACATTATATATATATATATATATATATATATATATATATATATATATATATATATATATATATATATATATATACATATATAATGTAATATCTGCCGTCAATGTGTGTATTTATGAGTCGTCTCGAAAGAATTCTGTGCAGGATTTTTGCTTCGGGAAACCCGAGTCGTCAAGCCACGTCAAAATGCGTCGAATATGACATTTTTGTGTAAAGATTCTGACTCTCTCGTGTTAGCCTAAGTAGGAGGAATCCAACCCCGGAATCTGTATTATGAATCTGAGAACACTTTATCAGCGAGAGAAACAAGAAGTTTTCCCAATTAATCATAAATCAATCGTGATTATTACTCTTGTAACTTTCGATTATTATTATTATTGTGAATCATTCTAACACTACAGTAGCTTATGTCAAATTATGATAATGGATCACAATGTAATTAGGGATTACAATTAAAATAGGAACAGTAGGACGAAAGATGAATCAGTACTAAATAATGGTACAATTAACAGATAATAATAACAACAATAATAATAATAATAATAATGATAATGATAATGATAATAATAATAATAATAATAATAATAATAATAATGATAATAATAATAATAATAATGATAATGATTATAATTTTAGACAGCAATAATCAACCAACACATTGATCGTTCTGTCTCTAATTTCATCTGTTGCAAGTGTTCAGTAATAGTGAACAGATTCAATGTGTCTAACGCGTCAAATTCAAACATAGTCATATTGACCCTTATAGTTACGGGGGGTAGGGGGGCCTGGCGCCCAAACTAAGAAATCAAAACGGTGTTTAATCAATGGCCACAGATACAATTAGAGAGTGTATGGTCTGGTAATATTCTTGAACACGTGAATAAGGTGCTCAAGATGATTCGATTGACTGGGGGGGGGTCGATTGATGGGGGTGGGTGGGGGGGGGTAGGAGTTTATACCTTCACGGCTGACGTCGTGAATGACCGTGGCAGCAGGTAAGACCCAAATAATAATAATGACAACAATCAACCACGCATAGTTCAAGCTCACAGCTGTTACCACCATTATCATCATACGTCATGATCAGCCGTCATCATCATCATCATCATCATCATACCTATCTCCACCACCACCATCATCATCATCATCACGTGCCATGCCCCACACGCCCCTCCACCGCCTCTCAAGCATCCGCTCCGTTTCCAAGCCCTTAAAGAAGTCATTAAACCCACATATATTTGGGAACCTTTTCCAAGAGTCAACATTTATGTAGTATTGTCATACCAGACATCAGATGTAATATTCACCTCATTAGGTCTACTGATTACAACAAAAATAATAATAATGATAATATTATTAACAATACTAATAATTAATAATAATAATAATAATAATAATAATAATGATAATAATAATAATAATAATAATAATGCATTGTCCATTCAATTGCCCTTGTCTTACTGTCAAGATGGCCTTAATGGCTATCTTCTATATATAATTATATCAAATGGATTATAATTATATATATATGAGATTATATTTATTGTTTGATTTGTTGACCTAACACTCCACCTCAGTGACCTGAGGGCCGGTCATGACTCCTCGAGCAGCAGAGAACGACCCATGAACACTGTGGCACCTACCAGGAGGAAGACAGTGCCATCCCTGAGCGGGGAAGGTACGGATGGTTCGTGGGTGGGGTCTGATGGCCTGGGGCTTCGACCTTATCTTTAAGCCTTGGTCTGGTCAAAAGCCAGGCCATCATCATAGCCAGAGGTCCCAGCCTCTTAACCCTCTATGTACGTACCGTGTCTTTACTCCTATGTACGTCTCCTTACATACCCTCCAGCCACAGTTACTGACCAGCCCGAGGGAAGGAGGAACACGTGAGCTGGGTGTGGCCCGACTGCCCCGCCTAGGATTCGAACCCATAAGCGTCCGTGCAAACTCACTGATAGCCATTTATAAATCAACGTTGAATGAACTTACTGAACTTATTCCCCCATCGATTAATTTGAAATCCTTCCCTCAAGACTTGTAGGATCCTATACCTGTTTCTTTTCTTAAACGAAGGTTTTTTTTTTTCACCATATAGTAAGGGCTTCCAGGATCTTCAATCCGTTATATTCTCTCCAGGAATAATCTGACATCCTTCACTGAAGACGTCTAAGATCCTTTTCCCGTTTTCTTTCCCCAGGCGCGATCTTCACCATTTATTGAGGACTTCGGAGATCTTGTGGACACCACGGCTTTACTCTCTCTTCAGTTTGCGACTTGTTCCTCCGATTTTGTCTTCTTTCTTCTTCTTTTTTCCTCGACATTGTCTTCGTACAGCGTTCATCAGTCTGTCTTTCTTTTCTGATATCTTTATTTTGCTTCGTCTTAGTCCAATTCTGATGTATTCTTCCATGAGTGGGGGTATGACCCCGATAGTACCACGGGGGTGTATAACATGACTCTCCAGATATATCCCAGGGTATATCTTACCCCTGAAGTGATAACCCTATCCCCGTAGGTATAACCTAACCGCATGAGCATACCTTGCGTATATATATATATATATATATATATATATATATATATATATATATATATATATATATATATATATATATATATATATATCCTAAGGGTATAACTTGATCCCGTTGATATTAATAAACGAGTCAATAAGCCAGCAGAAAGTTACTCCCGTGATAATAACTTCTCCGTGTGACATGACCGCTCAAGTGTGTGTTTGGTACGTGGGTAACTGTGGTGGTGAGCACGACGACGTGGATGGGAGACTGTGATCCTTGGCTTCCACCAACAGACATGACGGCAGAGAATATCATACACATCCTTGTGTATCGAGTCTAGCGCGCTGTGCAACCTTTACAAGAGTCGGTAGGATTGGACGAAAATGCCTGAAGTTGTGGTGCGGTTCTCGGCTTAACCGTTCTTGAGGTTGTCCTTAAGCTGCTGACCGCCTGGCGGAATATCGTCTATATATCTTCAAAGTTAATCGTTCCATATTTGCCTTCGCTTTGACCCGTGAATGTACGTACACGTGCGTGTTGAAGATGGGGTGTCGTTATAGCGAGGTGCCCTTCTAGCGAGGTGCCGTTATACAAGGTAGTGGTCCCCTGTGGGCGACAGTTTGCATGAGGAAAACCTCCGACGAAAACGAATGACTCGAACTGCTGCAAAAACGACCTCGACAACCGACGTCGAGTTGCCAGAGTCGACATCTGCAGGAATGCGATCGCTCGGTCGAGTGTGGTGGAGTCGACACAAGGCATCGGTTTGGGAAGGTTAGCGGGGGTGGCGGCGGTTACCCCGCTGGTATGCATGACGTCTAACCGACCACACACACACACACACACACACACGCACGCACACACGCACGCAAGAACACCACCCGCATGCACGCACAGCGGCCGGACTGTAGGAACTTCAGTGTTGACCAGCGAGGCCGTGCGAGCGAGCGAGCGAGCGCGGGACGACAATGACTGTGACCTTGACTCGGTCTGTGGGAGGACCCCTGGGGGTTGGGGGGAGAGGCAGGACCGGCCATTCACAGCCCGTGTCAAGACCCGGTGAGGGCGACCATTGGCTGTGTCAGGGTTGCTGCTGCTGTAGGTCCCACTTGCCCCCTTCATCCTGCAGGACCACGCCTCCCTCCTTCACTGGCTCCGTCAGGGGGAGGTGTTGCCCCTGCAGGCCCCCGCAGGGCCGCGCCTCCATCCCTGACCTTATCTAGTACGTCCTGAATGAGGGAATTTTCCCTTCTGGTTGGCGGGAAGCGATTGTGATTCCTTCGTCCAAACTGATCCAAGACGCTTATCTCCCAGGCGCTGCCTGAGGGGGCTGCTCATCTGCTGAGGTATGTCAGGTAAGGCGAGAGAGCAACGTGAGACATATTAGGTAAGGGGATAAGGGTGTATTATGAAGACTAAGACAAGGATAGACAAAGGCGAGACATGATGATGACTAGGTTAGAAGATAAAGTACGTATACTCGATAGTTTAGAAATATTCAACTTTCGTGAGGACTCCCTGGCTTTTCCACACATTAATCCTATACTTTCTCCAGTGCTATGCATGTCCCATAGACACTCCTTAGGTCTCCTAGGTTTCCTATGAGCTTCATTAGGTCCACATGGACTGCTCGATGGACTGCTCGGGTTCACAACCTAATTTCTTAAGACCTTCTATAAGATCCTCATCCACAGTCTTCAGAGGACCCGACAGACCCCCTAGGCCCGTATCGGTTGCCCTACATCACTCTCATTGTTTCTTTTTTGTCCTTACAGGATCTTGAGGTTGCTTACAGTTACTCTAAGATCTGCAGAAGATCCTTAAAGCCTCGCATCATAATGGGGCCCTGAAAAGCGTGTCCCTCAGAGGGTCATCGCTGTTTTTGCGACCCACAGAACCACTCGGCCGCACAACACCCCGAAATGTCGTTGAAGCCCAGCGAACGTCTTGCTGCCTCTACCGGACAATCTTCCGTGTCCGTCTGACCGTTTGTGGCCCGAGGCAGCGTGACTGTTAGCCAAGAATGCCGTGGGACCGGTTGCGTAATGTACCCTGCACCGGAAATGGCTGACAACTACTCTCCCCTCCGTGGTAATAACAAGAAGACTCTCCCTCAAGGACCAGCGATGTGTCGAACCCCGTGATGTATGGCGGAACACTTCCGCCCGCGGGCATCTGGCGAAGGTGGCTCCCACACGAACCTGGAATCTCCTATAATTTTCTGAGGATGACTTGCTGCTGGAAGAGGAGGGAGGTTTCCCCCCCCCCCCCATGCGTCCTCACGGGCGGTGCATGGCTCGCTGCTTCTGAGGTGGACCCCGGGGCGGCGGCGGTGGTCATGCGGCGGTCTAGTGCATGATCCACCAACATTCGCAGGACGACATGCAAGAATGCTCCTCAACTCCTCCTATTGTTTTACTCAAAATCCTGATGTGCTGCGCGTCCACTCTGGGTGTGAGGGCTCCGGGGCTCTCCTCTCATGCATGACGAGCCCTTAGGCTGGGGACAATGAATCCACTCCCTCCATGCGGGAGATATCGATCATGTATCTTTTTTTTTATATACAACGATTCAAATACCAGAAGAGGGTTACCTCACCCGTGCTGCTTCCCCCCCCTACCCTACCCCCCACTCCCTCTCTCCCTCGTAGAAGTTCAAGGTCAGAACCTACCAGCCTGCATGGTACGTACACCCCGGGCACCTGCTATGGTCATGGCTGAGGCTTCCAGCCTCATCACCTGATGAACAACCAGCATCATCATCATCATCATCTCAGAGAGAGAGAGAGAGAGAGAGAGAGAGAGAGAGAGAGAGAGAGAGAGAGAGAGAGAGAGAGAGAGACTGAATGGAACGAAGTGAAACAACCACCAGGGAAATGGGAAAAAAAAATCAATTCAAACATGGGAGTAACAGAAAAATGAGTTCAGAGTTATATAATCTTCCTTCAAACATTGTATCGGCAATACATGTAATCTTGCCTCCAGCCCAGCGGTGTAACACGCGCAAAATTTGAATTTCGGTTTGAATATCCCCGCTGAACACAAGCTGAAGGAGAGGGCAAAAACTGGTGCTGGCGCAGCGGCCGGAGTGCAGTTGCTGGGTCAGGTGTGTGTGTGTGTGTGTGTGTGTGTGTGTGTAATTACCTACTTCTAACTTCTATCACACACGTCTTCTCATGTTAGTGTTCACAAGTCTTGGAGACACAAGAGTTCTCTTGCCCTACCTCTCCTAATCCTTATTTTGTTCATGTTTCTTCCTGTGTCCTTCTGGCTGGACGTTTCTTATCAGATAGAACTGCTCTATATCATCATCGGCTCTACTGAGGAGTAATGGTGGTATCTGTTGTGTGTGTATGGAGGGTAGAGCTACGGTGTGTGGAGGGTAGAGCTACTGTGTGTGGGGCTAGAGCTACTGTGTGTGGGGGGAGAGCTACTGTGTGTGGGGCTAGAGCTACTGTGTGTGGGGGGAGAGCTACTGTGTGTGGGGCTAGAGCTACGGTGTGTGACGGAACGAGATGGTAGACCAAGCCTATCGTAAGTTCATGGTACAACGTATCCACGGTACACTCATGCTACAGTGTAAGGACGTCATATCAATCTCTAGGTATGACGTACAGAAAGCGACCAACTGCTGGAATGAACTGATGAAGCAGATCTCTTGGAAAAAAAAAAATAATGATGATACGACACGGAGAAGAATTTATCACTTCACACTGTACTTCATGATTCTCTCTCTCTCTCTCTCTCTCTCTCTCTCTCTCTCTCTCTCTCTCTCTCTCTCTCTCTCTCTGTATATATATATATATATATATATATATATATATATATATATATATATACATATATATATATATATATATATATATATATATATATATATATATATATATATATATATATATATATATATTTCTAAAGGAATGATGAAATATTCATACAGACCACAAAGCACTGGCTGGCACAAGACATGATCGGCTTGTGTAAGCTTCAGTCACTTCTATGAAACTCATCAAGATGTTATGATAATTTACATCATGCTTGAGGGGACCCACTGGTAAACACCACTGTGATGATCAAAGACACTGATTACAGGGTCATCTATTAACGTTTATCTTACTACAACCCCCTGGCCTTACCTACAACCACAATTATCCACGTAATTGTTACTGATACAAAAATGGATAATCTTTATTTGGATGGGAGGGTTAATGTGATGTGTTGCCGCGTAGGACGAAGGATCTGGTAAGGTTGGGTGGACGCTGATCCTACACTGTTTTTATGACAAAACGAAGGACTGGAAAGGCGAGTCAAGATAGGGTTATACTCACATATCGAGGTAGACAATAAGTATATTCAAGAATAAAGATCGGAAAATGACAAAGAAATATATTCATAATTCTCTTTTCATTCAATGAGTATCTTTACATATCTATCAATTTCTAGGCCTTAAAGACTTCTACGATATATATATATATATATATATATATATATATATATATATATATATATATATATATATATATATATATATATACTGCGGCATTTACTTGTTACGCCAATATGGGTTATTCTATTGTCACAATACATCATCTGTGTCATACACGAGCGTTGTGCTATACACCAAACCTATATGAAGGAGTCCTACTCTGAGTGTTCAGGTACACCAGTAAATATATCATGTAAAGAAACAACACAACTTTTCTACATTCAACTCACGGCATTCAGTAGTGACTCGGTCCTGATCTTATCCACGTGGTACCAGGAATGACGGCTTCGAACCTCGCTGAGGGAACCTGTGATGAGAAAAACGTCAGGGGTTCAGCGAGAGGACATTATGCATTACGAATTCTCCATACTTCTATATTGAAGTGTGTACTAGTCCACAAGAAGAAGAAGAAGAAGAAGAAGAAGAAGAAGAAGAAGAAGAAGAAGAAGAAGAGGTGGGTGTGTGGTCTGTATATTGGTGTACAGCTACAAATAAGAAATAAGACACATTGATACTGTCCTGTCCTCATTAGGCTACACAACTGCTGAATCTTCAGAGAGGCACATGAGGATAGCGACATCGGGGGATCGAAAACTATTCAAGCGGAGGAGAACAAAGAATACGTGGCGGATGTGTCTTTTTTAAACTGGATCAGCGTAATTCATGGCGTCCCCCGGGGCTCGGTCCTGGGGCTACAGACATTCTTGATCCAGGTAAATGACTTGCAAGAAGGTCTTGGATCATACCTGAGTATGTCTGCAGCAGACGCGAAACTTTCGTGAAGAATCAAGTATCCCAAAATGGTTAGACACATGATATTCAACCCGGCGAGATGTGGAAAGTAAAGCAAGGAGGACACTGTGACGTGAGGCCAGGTTGTGATTACAATATTTTTTTTTTCTAAGGGAGCAAATTACAGGAAGATACGAGTGAAAGAACTTGGAGGCTAACACAGTCTGCAGCCTGTCATGAGAACACCATACTGGTCATACCATAAAGGTGGTAGCCTGGGGAGTGCTTAGTGATCAGTGTTTACCCTCGAATGTCTGGTCAAGGAAATCTGCGGCAACATACTAACGCACACACTAGATCGGTCATACATTTCATCTGTCAGGTGACACGAACCGAGATGACGAAGATCTGAACAAGTTGTGACGGAGGGCAAGCAGGAATGTACGAGGAGTGGGTGGGCTGAGCTTGAGAGAGGATGGCAGCCAGGGACACACCCACGGTGGAAACGAGGAGGAAAATGGGAGACATGATCCCACTAGTCCAGTTCCTAGATTCATTTAACAATGTTGATAATTAAGAAAGAGCAGAGACAGAGTATGAAAAAACAACTTCTTCAATGATGGATAGATATAAAGAATATAACATAGTATAGAAATGATAAAAGATGGAAGTCTCGAGAAAGTAGAATTCACACCTCAATGTACCAGTAACACACACACACACACACACACACACACACACACACACACACAGACAAAAGGAAATTCCAGAGATTCATCGTTCATTTCCCCTTCAGCTTTCCCCATGCCCTCCCCTGCAACAGACGACCTACCCCTCCCTCCCCTCAAGGTCCCCCTCCTAACCTGGTCCAGGTACAGTGTTACAGTCGAAGGACTCAACACGCGTGGTCAACATGTGTATACAATGTAAACATGTCTATAGTCGACGTACACATACACAGTGAGATCACCAATGATGACACGTGTGTAACAAGTATTTGGTACAATGTATGATCAATAACTGATTTAAGTACACTGAACTAGCATACAGTAGAAACCAGTATTAATGCACGCATACACCAATCATGTATGTCATGAACACACGTACAGACATGCATACACGACATACAAAATCCATGGTACAAACCTCTCCTGTTCCATCATGAACGCTCCTCCCTCCATCACTCAAACTGACTCTCTGAATGCAACTCTTCCTGTGCCTCGCCCGTCAGAACTACCACAATCTCTCCGGGAGATGATCACCCCATGCCACCATGATCCTCGACACCCACCTACCTCCCCTCCTCCCCTAAAGCTTAAATGGGAAATTTTTACGTTTGACTGATAAGCTTAAGCTTCACAAGTGCCACAGACGCACCAGAGGTGGTCGACCACCGCCAACCACCTCACCATCAACCTCACGCAGACCGCAGTTGCGTACGTCAGTCTCCTCGTCCTACCCAACCTTGTGTGCCGTCCGTCTCGCATTAGACCCTCCCCCCCCCCAGCCTCCTCCAGAATGTTCAGGCCACCAAGGTCCTCAGTGTGTTGTACTCTGGACCATCTATACAACTCTCAATCATCCCAAACACACCTAGGTCTCCCCTCTCTGCTCCTTCTCCCTGTCCACCACACAACGTAAGTTCATCCTCAGCTCCTCTCGCAGGAGACTGTAAACATACTGGTCTTCCCGGACCATTCCAACCATCACCTGGACCTCACTTTGACAGATCGTGAAGAAGCTACTACATCATACCCGCCACCGTCGTCTCCTCTCAATTGGGATCCCTCGTCACAGAGTTGCAGTTCGACGCCTCAACCACACACAGCAAGACCTAAACGATCTCATACAAACCGCTGCATGAGCAGCCCTACCCTAGCCACTACACAATCAACCTAACCTTTCCTGATACCCTCATACTGCATGCATTTCCCAAAGGATTTAGCCTATGGCTGCGATGAATGAAAACAATCGTCAATTACCTTTATTACAACCATTTCTATTATTATCATGATCATTATTATTATCATCATCATCATCATCATTATTATTATCATTATTATCATCATTATTATTATACAAATATCGAGTGCAAATTAAAATGCATACATTAAAAACATTCCTGTCCCTCCGTGGTACAGCGTCCCTGACCGTGCCAGAATTCTGATAACACAGTTGAAGTAATAGGTTAAAGAGGCCATAAATGTGCCGTTCATGTAATAAAAAGAATAATAAGAAAAAAAGGTAAGGGAATACAGCCTTCACGTTTCACAGTCAGTCTGATGATGACAGCAGCCAACAGGTCTTCAAACAGAGGCCACAACAAGACAGAACAAACAGAGGTTTTAACAAGACAGAAGAAGAGAGGTTATAACAACAGAGTTTATAACAACAAATTAATCAAGACACTTGTTAGAAAAACCTTAATGAAGTTCGTACATAGCAAGTATATGAATGATGGATGAATAGAATGAGCAGAGAAGAAACAGTGAACGATGAGCAAGTTCAAGAGATGGGACCCCACGAGTGGACAACTCCTCCCCTCACCACACAGAACACACTGGGAGCACGAACTTACACACACACACACACACACACACACACACACACACACACACACACGACCTCTGGTACACATGGGGCGTCACACAAAGGTTGGGTGGGAAGTGTTGGGCAAGCATCCACGATGGGCAGGTGAGATGGCGTAACTTGGCCGACCTCGTTTGACCCACTCGAACAAAAGTTCACCTTGAGGAAGATCAAACTCATAAACACCTGAAGAGAGAAAGCTTTACTGACGTTATATACGATCCACACAGAAAGTAAAGTCTCACTGACGTTTGCAAGGGTCATCTTGCAGCAGGAGGGGTTGTGACTACACTACACCATCCAAAAAACATCAACTGAATCAGCGCTTCCAATGGAATCTTTTTCTCTGGAGAAAACAGTTTTAACCTTGCCCCATTCCCCCCACCCCCTCTCTCTCTCTCTCTCTCTCTCTCTCTCTCTCTCTCTCTCTCTCTCTCTCTCTCTCTCTCTCTCTCTCCTGTCACCGTTCCAAGAATCACTGTTCGTCTCCCATGTGTTTATGGTTCCTGATAAGCCAGTTTAAGTCATGGATCTGTTATGAACGTCTCCACAGTCATCATCTGCTGCTGCTCCTCCTGCTGCTGCTGGAATGAAGCCAAGCTATGTTTGGTTTACCAGCATCGGTCGAGGCAGTTCTCTTCGTCTTGCAGTGAACCTCGACAACATGTGACATCGTAAAAACTTTGATCAAATTTAAAGCAATTTTCTTTGGCAGGTTAGGTTAGGTTAGGTTAGGATCGCAAAAAAATCCTAATCTAAGAGTTTCTTATTTGCGTCTTATGGATATGATAGTGATAGTTTTCCAAAATCTATTTTCTTCGTAATATTTCCTTTTCACCATAATACACACACACACACACACACACACACACACACACACACACACAAATGCATGATGTGATAAGCTAATTTCTTCGTAATATTTCCTTTTCACCATAATACACACACACACACACACACACACACACACACACACACACACAAATGCATGATGTGATAAGCTAATTTCTTGCGTTCATTCTAAATATTTTCGTTCTTGAGTTTTTGCTACCTCTGATATCTACAGAACATTTGTTTTTTAACCAGTATAAATAAAGCATTGTCTGGATCAATGTTCTTTAACTTACATTGACTTTCAAATAAGATCATCCTTGCAAATTGTTGCCTTGTGAAAGGATCTTGTGTTGGCGGAATTATTTTTGGCTGATTTGTTAAAAAAAAAAGAAGAAAAAAACATGCTTGGCACGTGCCTTTCATATAAATTTGACTTTTCTTTTATATTTTTGGTAAGAATTTGCAAGATATGAGGTTAAAAATTTCGGCGGAACAGCCATTCATCATCTTTTAATTTTGACAAAAAAGTGTTTAGTCCGGAAAATAGTCTGGACGAATAACTTTTTTGTATGTGTGAATTATAGGTTTGCTTTTAAAAGCTCTCGATGCTCTTTATCATGCTGGAAAAGGATCAAGGATCAGAGTAATACTTTTCAGCTAATTAACTGGTTAACAAAGCTAATTACTTAGTTACCAAGGGTTCTGACAATTACTTGTTCACTGATATATCTTGTATTTTTGGTACGAGTTAGGTTAGAATGTTTGCTGAAATAAAAATCAGTTCATTGCAATATTTTTCAATTATTACGTAACTTCCTTAAAGCATGATAAATACCCTGAACTAATTAGTTAATCATTTTTAGCTTTTTTAACTTAAGCTTTTGTTAAAAATCTCATCCCATGTGCCTGCCATTCATCAGCTGAAAAAATCAAAGTGATGTCAAAATTATATTTCTTAAGTAATCCTTATGACATTAAGGTTTTCAAAAACTAATTTTTATAAATTTCAATTTTTTCTTGACATCTTTGGTAGACTAAAACACTGTATAGGACGACAGCTAATATCACTATGTTGAAAAAATATCTGAAATCGAAATGATTTTTGACGATATATTATCATCTACGATTTCGATTAGATTTTATACTCTGCTCGTTTTTGTTTTCATTTCAATTTTTTTTTTGAGATACGTCTGATAACTGATCAAACTTTAGTTTCTTCTGTTTAGTTTTGGTTGTGGTGGTAGTGGCGGTGGTAGTGGTGGTGGCAGTGGTGGTGGTAGTGGTAGGTGGCGGTGGTAGTGGGTGGTAGTGGTGGCGGTGGTAGTGGTGGTGGTAGTGGCGGGCGGGGGTGGAGACAGTGCAGACCTTGAGATCCGTTAGGCTGGAGGAGCCAACAAGCCAACTGGCTCCTGCCTTACCTCTCTACATCATCCATATCTCTGTTATCCTCCTCTCCCTCTCCTTACGTCAGTTCCCGCTCTTCCTCTTCCTCGTACTTCCGCCTCACATCTTACCGTCCTGTACAGTTAACTTCACGACTCTCAACACACTGTATGTCATACAGAGTTGCTTCATTCTTCCTCAAAAACGGTTTTTCTTCGATATTTTCATCCCCTCCTCGTCCTTATATCTTACATTTCCTTTCCATTATTCTCTCCTCTCCACTCTCTCGTGACTGCCATCCTCGCTCTATCTTAATCCACTTTTCGCACACTCCATTTCCTCTTGTAATTCTTTACTGCTTCTCGTATCTTTCCCACTGTCACTTTTCACATCTATATCAGTAACACACTTCTCGGTTCTTCCATATTTCTATCTTTATCATCCATTTAATCACGTATCTTTCATCGCTATTTTGTTTCACTAAAGTTATCTTGCCTTACATTGGAAATTTATTGGTTCTCTCATGTATTCTTGTTTCTTCTTCATAATCAGATTAACTACAGACAATAATAAACACAACAACAGAAGTTAATAGAAAAAGCAAAAGATGGTTACGGTTGAGAAGAGACGACAAGCACTCAAAAAACAAAGAAGAAAATGTCAGAAAATATTGAGACTAATAATCATTTTTACGTCCATATGGAACAGAGACGAGGCTGTACCCTGGCGGCGAGGTCCGGTATCTTACTCTGGCACTGTCTGCCACAGCAAGGTCGATGACAGTCATTACGGTTGAAAACCTTTAACATTAATACGGGAATTGAAATATTAGGTGTGGGATGCCCCAGCCAGACGCTGATTGGGTGGAGGCCCCTGGCTGTGTGACGTTAGAGGCTGCCGCTGATTGGTTGGTAATCAGTGACTGGTCGTAAGTGTCTGGGCGTGGAGGGAGAGAGGCCGTCTCTCAGTGGCTCACGGTCAGTTCATGATGTCAGGAACGGGTGATAACTGGCTGGCTGGTGGTCGTTCGGACTGGTCGTCACGTACCTGACTAGTGGTCGCGCTTAACTGGTCGTCACATACCTAGCTGGACACCAGTCATCTGTCCTTCACACGACAAGTTCATAGAGCCTCCCCCCCTCCCCCTCCCTCGACCTGCCCTGACCTGAGTCGAGACTTAGCATAAGTAAGGACCTGACCTGACTCTATTCCACTTCCCATACAACTTAACCCTACGTGTTCATCCTTCTCTTTACCTTTTCTTTATCTTGCCTCAAAGACCATTACTCCTTAAGGCAGCTGCTGCCTGCCTCTGCTTGCTATGACTGCACATGAAGGATGTATGTCTGTCTGAGGTGCTGGCCCCACGTCTCGCTCTGACCCGGGATGATAGGGACTCCCTGATCCATCCCTGGACGCCCAGGTCTTCTCCC
Source organism: Panulirus ornatus (assembly GCF_036320965.1). Classification (NCBI taxonomy): domain Eukaryota; kingdom Metazoa; phylum Arthropoda; class Malacostraca; order Decapoda; family Palinuridae; genus Panulirus; species Panulirus ornatus. Next base: position 2,228,119 of record NC_092239.1, read on the forward strand.
TAACATTTTTTCTTTTTTACAGTTCCTTCTGGAAGATCTTTTCCTTGTAACACATACATCCCCCTCCTGTATGTTCACATTGATCCATTTTCTTTAGTGTTGACATCAATCCTTCATGTTTCCCATCTACATGTATGTTATCCTCTTCTTATGTCTCGTGTTTGGTCCATTTCTTCCACGTCCTCTCTCTCACTTGTGGTTCTCTATGATAAGGAAGACAGTACTGGCAGGCAGAGTACAAGACCTTAAAGCAGCATTGCCTCACGATCCACAAACATCTTTACGGAGGAATCTTTCTTCAGAAAACTTCCTTTATCCTGTCCTCCAGCCACACACTCCTCGTTTACATATGACCCTCCAGTCCCTACCACACCACCAATGTACAGTTCAGTAGAGTTCAATTTACAGTTCCAACGCTTTGATTTACGTACCAGTGGCGAACCACACCCGATCCCTCACACGGGGGAGTCTTATTCGTCCCCACTCAAGCACCAGTATTCAAGTCCCCACTCAAGGTCTAGTATGCAAGTCCCCACTCAAGCTCCACTATCCAGATCTTGTACTATGTCTTCTACCACATCCCATTCCCGTCCAGTAAATCATGCTAAATTATATCTTGGTTTTTAACTCCTGAACTGTGAGCTGGGAACATACGAGAACACAAAACTTCATTTGTTTGACTCACATTCTACCCCATAAGAAGCCAGACCCAGCCAGACTGTGGACAAGTCTGTAACAGTTACATTTTGTTTTCTACAAGGACTCACGTACAGCAACATTCTCTATGGATTTCTTCCTTCCTCCTTACTCAGGCATACGGTATCAATCATAGCCCTCACGACTCCATTATTCTTTCGTTTATCATTGACTCACTTTCTGCTGGAGTTACCCTACTTATGTACGCTCACAGACCCCAAGTGGTCAAGACCAATACGACAGATCCAGCTTGGATACGAAAGCCATAGACACAGATCAGATATCTGGCTCACAGAAACAATCCCAGCCCACAGACCTACACCAGAGACGCATCACACACACACACACACACACACACACACACACACACACACAGTTCACAGACCCAGGTCACAAAGCCAGCCCCTCACACTGAGGTTACAAAGCCAGGCCAGCCTAGGGAGAGCTGCTCACTTTTTAAGTCAACTCACCGCCAGGGTCACAACACAGTTCCAAGTCACTGTGTCGGTGGGAGGAGGGAGGGCAAGTAGCCCCCAGGAGCTCGGCCAAGACCACCAACGTCCCCCACAGGAGAGCCAGGACCTGCCCCACACACACACACACACACACACATACACACACCAGGCTCTCCCCTGACTACAGGAATTTCGTCAGGATGAGAAAGTAAGCTGCAAGGTCAATACCTGTCCTACATCTTCTACCACACGACACTCTACTTCACAATCACCAGTAAAAACAATAACAATGTTTACCCAGCTAGTGTTCTCACACTAGCCACCCGACTTGACTGCTACACAGTCAGGCTTTCCAGCCCAGAAATGAGAGTTATTATATTTCCCGCTCAAACGGACGTCGCAAACGTCGCTTATCCGGACTCCACATTTGTTGGACATAAAGGTCACCATGAATAAAAGATATAATCATTGTTCAGAATGTCAGTGTGTGTAATATATTGCTTCTGGAGGATGAGTTTATTGCTGGGCAATGTAATCATAGACAGGTGTGTGGCCACCTGACTGACCGGTGGGTGGCCACGTCACTGGCTGATGTGTGGCCACCTGACTGGCCGGCGTGTGGCCACTTTACTGGCCGGAGTGTGGCCACCTTACTGAGTGGAGAAGGCCAGCATCTGGCGGCCTCACATCCCTGCAGGGAAGGTAGGTTACCATTGACCATACGTCAGGATCATCGTATAACGTATCTCATCAACCTCTGTGGTAGGCTAATGGTGGCATTATGACGTTCCATATGTACTCACTTAAACAGCCGCATGTGTATGTGCGTGTTTCTATATCGTCTATTTACCACTGTTTATGATATATGTGAAATGCTGTTATGTGGGAGAGAGCATCATGGTGAGTGGCGAAGCTGCTGCTGGGCAGGGAACTGGACGAGGGGTAGCTGGAGGAAAAGTAAGAAGGGATAGGACCAAAGAGGGATAAGAGGAAGGTGGGAAGGTAAAGAGTCAGGAGGAGGAGGAGGAGGAGGAGGAGGAGGAGAAAGAGGAGCAGGAGGAGGAGGAGGAGGAGGAAGATACAACACTACAGTACCAGGACTTGATCAGACTGTACCACATAACCTGTTGTGAAGGTTGGCGTCGCTAGTGCTAGTGCCCCTCCCTCGTCTACCCGCTTGTACCTCAGCATGTCACTTCCCCCTCCCTTGATCCCCTTCCAGGAGATATACTGCTTACCAGGTCCCTCCACACGTATGTTACACTCAGTAATTACATCCCTCCCTCCCTCCTCGGCACCGAGATGGTTCACACAGCAGTAGGGACTCTATTGTACTGTCATGCAGCGCTACGTCCTCCAGCAGTGATATCACTGCCCTCAGCACTGACGTCTCTGACGCCAGGTGACAGGAACGGATGGAAGGAACGGGTGGGAGAGGTAGGTGGTGGGAGAGGCACCAGCTGGCCGGGTGAAGGCTCCGGGAATGACCAGCATTTTCCCGTGCCATGTATAGCACCAGACACGTCGCCAACATCATCTACACTGACGAGGAAAATATGGTAGAGCATGACTGCCTACCTCTACCTACCACTCCTACCTACCTACTTACCAGCACCTACCTAGCTGTACCTACGGCAAGATTTTGCCAAAAAGGTCAGAGCACTACGTAGCGCTCACCACATGCCTTACTTGATCATTGTAACTGTTTCTCTCTGCTGCTATGCTCGTAAGTGTCAATGCCAGGTCCATCAGATCCCGACGTCAATCATATCGCAAGTTATCTTTCATTTGTTTCTGTAACTATTCCCTGAACGCTTCTTGCCTCCTGGTACAACACTGAATGGTCTTCCTATGATATTCTAGGATGTGTTTTATGCTCATACTTTCAGAGATCATGGTATGTCTAGTTTGCCGGCCGACGGTAAGCAACACCTCAAATCCTCCTCCCTGTCTGTACTGGTGTTATATACAACACACCATTCGTGTTATCATCGTGTTCTCGTCAAGACATACCGTATTTAACAAGATAATTGCCTTTCGCTTTTGCTATTTGTAATCTTTAAGAGGATGGCTGGAATTTCCATTCGGTTCCACAGCTGAATATTTTCTAGGCTCATAAACTACTGAGCTATATATATATATATATATATATATATATATATATATATATATATATATATATATACATATATTATGCTATCTTATTCTCTATAAGAACATTATGATTACACATGTTGTACAGTCGTATCATCTACATTCTCGCTGTAGTTTAAGCTGAATACTGATTTCTTCAGCACAGTTAACATCCTGTATGTTCCCTTGCCCGTAAATTTCGAAATTTTTTCTAACTTCAGAGTGTCCGATCTCTGTTATCTTTCCTTCTCTTGCATGTTCATGTACGTGAATAGTATCCCTGACTACCTGCTCATAGTTTGTATAACTTCATTCGTCTTCCATGGGATTTGATTATTCTACTGGCGTTCTTCATGTCACATATATTCTTCCCTCAACCCATGAACTATGTTCCTCTTCTATTCATCCACCGTTTTCAGTCTGTTCGTACAAGTCGTTTTTCATGAATCTTCGTTCGCCAAACGCTGATTACCTGGCATACAATCTCACAGTATATCTTCATGTTTGTTTATATATTTGGAAAATAAAGCCTAGGATGAGGGATCCCAGCCTCATGATGGCGGGAGTCAAGGGTGGAGGAGTTCGGGCGGCAGTGGGCGAGGTCCTGACTCAGGACCCGCCTCGCCTGCTGTGGTACCGTAGGATACCGTAGCTCCTTCAGTGTTGCTAGGGAACCTCAGCACCTGCCACAATGGCCAGCTGTCATACTTCCCGGTGGCAGATAGGACTGTGGTGGCGACAGCTGGTGTGGTGTTGCCCCCAGTTGACATTACGGCGGTGACATACAAGTGGTAGCAGATGGTGGTAGCTGAAGCTGCGGGGGTTGAGCCAGGTGGTGCTATGGTGGTGGTGACAGGGGGTGGTGTCAGGATCACGTGTGATACCCGTGGTTGGTGGTAGAGTGAGCACCCGCCCCAGCAACCCCGCCAAGACCACCAACGTCTACCCCTTCAACTCATCCACTCCACCCACCCTCACCCTCTCACACGGGGGCTGGGTCTTGACACTGATCCTCCACTACCGTCACACGTCATCTGTAACGAGGTAACAACAGCTCGGGTCTCCACCTCACAATGCCTGGCCCCGAGCGGCAAGCTCACTCCTCCTCATTATGCAACACTCGTCAACACTCCCCTTTTCCCTTCATCAAAAAGTCCCGTATGACAATACAAGGATAAACATGTCCCGTATAACAACACAAGCAACTCCCGTATGATAACACAAGCAACTCCCGTATGATAACACAAGCAACTCCCGTATGATAACACAAGTAACTCCCGTTAACAACACTAGTAACTACCGTTATAACAACACAAGGGTAAGTAAGACTCTGTTAAGGTGTTAACGCCAGTAGAATCTTAACGACCATTTAGGCTGGGGATGTGCTGGTTCATTTATCTCTGTAACACGAGAGGCGCTGGTGGTGGTGGAGGTGGTGGTGGGTGTTGGAGGTGGGGTGAGGTGGTGGGGTGGGGTTTGGTTGTGAGGGGGAGAAGGTGGTACTGACCACACCCAGACCCTCCGTTACCTCCCCAGCTGATGGCACACACACACACACACACACACACACACACACACACACACACACACACACACACATCACAGTTATTTACAAACGACTTAGATATATACGAGCAAGTCAATCTCTCTCTCTCTCTCTCTCTCTCTCTCTCTCTCTCTCTCTCTCTCTCTCTCTCTCTCTCTCTCTCTCTCTCACCCTGAGTGACCTTTATGGCTACCTGTCTGTGGGTCTGCCTGATGCTAAGCAAGTCCACTCCCAGAGGCGACCCACGTCGTTCGTCGCTCCCTCCTCACACAAGGCCCTCAGAACCCCTGGTACTCAAGAGGTTCGCGGGGCACTTACTGACACGCTTGACGTTATCTCTCATACTCACGGAAGACAGCAAGACTCACTAGGGTGACCACACTTGCTCTGCTGGATGTAATGAGTAGCGTCTAGGCACCACTCAACACGGGGTCGTCGCTACCTTCCCGACACTACGGTCAGATACGGCGAGCTGCTCCGACACATACACGAGACAATCAAACCTACTATGTTGCATTAACCATTATTTTGATTACTAGACTCACTTGACAGAACACTAAACCCCACTATTATATATAGGTCACACTAGACATTGCTGTTCATACTGAAACAGTACTAAGCGTGCCTAGCGCAATACCAAACGTCCCTATAGCTTATGGGGAACTACTAAAGGCAAATAGACATTCTAAGTATTACTAGAAACTCCACACACATAAGCGCACTCTGAGTGTTTCTATGAACACAGCAAGTTTATATAGCCGGACCAGACGTGACGGGGTAACACGGCAGAACAGATGACAGACTAGAGTGTGAATCAATACAAGACACACTAGAGCAATGACACATGTTACCTGACATTCCTATATCAATGCCAGACACACACTGGCAAAATAAAAGCGTTGCTTGTTAGCCAAACACTCGAAACATTTCAACCATTCCAGAGACATTCTCCTTCGACGTTTGTGATAATGTGATTCCACAAGCGGATCATGGGGACTCACGAACTCACTGAGGCCGATATGTCTCAAGGAAACAGAGATTTTATTCTTTTGTTTCCTCATCTGTTGCAGTAGAAGTGTTGAGTTCCCAGGAGGGAACGAGGAGAACTACGCAGAGACGTGGAGGATTTACTCTTGTGGTCTTAATTAGTCGTGTTCGTTAGTATGTCCGGAAGGTCTCAGTCATGTGTCTCAGTCACCTGTCTTGCTCCAACAGAAATCACAAGACGACTAGATTGATACACATTCACTATTTCTTAAACTCCTGCACGCGACGGCATCCTTCAACATGAGGGCGCGACCCTCGGGGACGATGGCCTGATCTTTGACCTGACCTTTAAGCTTGGAAACCTTCCTCCTCCAGGCTGGCGCCTTGATATTCACGATAGAATATTCACGCGTTTATCAATGTAAACAATGATAACTTTGTTCTGTTGGTGGGTTGGCTGTCTCCTCCAGACTGGCCTCACAGGTGTTGCCGGTCGGCCCCCTGACCCAACGCAAGGCTTGAGGTCCTCTGATGCCCATCCAGGGACCCTAATGGAAACCAGTGTGTGTGAAATAGCCCTCAGTGCGATGGGCAGTCGTGCATCATCTGCTAGAGACTGCATCTCCTGCCTTAAACCTGTGAACATCCTTTTAGGATTTTTAGAAAAAAAAAAAAAGATTTTATAAGCTGTAAAAAAAAATGTTTCCACAGAGAACGAAAGGATTTTGTGTATCATAAATTCACATTATCATCTGGAAATTCTGAGATATTGTCTGTCCACTCACACTTCTGGCATATAGTGGAGAGTTAGGTGTAAAAGGTGTCTCTGGCAACTGCCCTCACGGGGGTAACTTTAATATTCGTAAAAGATAATGCATTTCTGTCGCACCCACACACTACATGGACGTGTAAGTAGTTATATGTGTCCAGGGATCTGCATACAGCCTGAAGTGCTACGAAGTGACCTCTAGTACATATGTACAGCTTCTTCCGTCCCTGGTTCAGTACATGATGTACAACATATCTCCCATCCCTCGCCCGGTAAATGATGCAGTACAACCTCTCATGACCTCCTGTGCGTGTGGGACGTACAAAATGTGACTTCTCATCCATGCGCATGATGTACATTCTTAACCCTTCATCCAGTACAAAATGCACAATCTCTTGCTGCCCCTCGTCTATACACTTGGACCTCCCACCTCCCACACCACCTTCCCCATCAGTCATCCTCACGAGTCACGTCATCACAACATGATGACACGTTCATCAGTTTTTTCCCCAGTGGTCGTCATGCCAGCGACACAGATCTACAGGTGTATGCGAAGGGGATCCCAGTGGCTGGGGGGGGGGGGGGGTTGGTACACCCTTCCCTCACTTGATTTGTCATACTTGCAGCCACACTGATCTGGCCTGGATGAGCATAGGTGCTGTACTCGACATCCTGGCCAGGGTAAACCTATCTTTTTTTCTTTACTGGTCTTATGGTCCAACATCAACATAACAACAGAGCACTGTATCGTACAGGTGAGATGCCACACACTCCTGCTCTATGATGTGGAGATGTGTTGATGGCGTTGTGTGACAGTGAAAATGCGGAGCGACGTGTCTTGAGCAACAGTGTAGTGAAACTTAGCAATGCAGAGCAGGCACGTGTCTGAGGCAAAAGAGGTTTTGGATCTTGTGTGGTGAAATCTTCCCCAAGGTCTGTGAAACTATAAGGGAACACATTTTTTCTTTTAGATTACATAACCAAACCTCTTACATCCTTACCCTTTATACAGACAGCACATGAGGAATCACATCCTGTATTGTGTGGAATCAGGTATGTAAAGCGTCTATGAATTATTAAGAGGCTTGAAGCTGAAATGACCTTCACGAAAGTCC